>NC_133654.1:205418232-205724101 GCF_009905375.1 Apium graveolens
TTTTGTTCCAAGTGAAAAGCAGATTGCAGACATATTTAATAAGCCACTTGATGAATCAACATTCACAAGATTAGTAAGTGAGCTAGGTATGCTTAATTATTCATAATTTCATGGTCCTATTGCAATTTGTATTGTAGCCTGAAATGAATTTGTTGCAAGAACAAAGTTGGCTTTGCATATAGTTTATTTCATCAATGGATATTCCCTATCCGTTGAAAGCCAAAATTGTTCTATCAACGGATGTTCATTATCCGTTGAAAGACAAGTACATTTCTGGTAGTTTTATCCTTCAACGGATAAAACTGTGTTAATCTTCAACGGATAACCATTTACCTTATCCATTGAAGTGTCACATCAGTTGCTTTAAGTAAGTCACAGCCGTTGATTCTTTTACTTAACCGTTGATACATATATACATAGTTGTATGTATTTGTATTAAAGGCAGTTTTCAAAATTTCTACAGTTTTCTTTAATCTCAAACGGCTTAATTTACTTAAAAGTATTATTTAATCATTCTATTTACGTTTTAATTCGAGAAAGTATAAAAGCCCCTTGAATTCTTATTTTCACTTTACGCTTTCTTGCAATTTTTATTCTCTTTCTCTCCCAAAACTCTCAATCTTTCTCTGCAACCTCTACTCACAACTATGGCACCAGTAGTCAAGATTATGTCTCAGTCTGGATTTGTTTATGAAAAGAACAATTTCGTAGCCTTGGTGGAAAAGAATGAAGCCCACTCTGATTATCACAAGATGATGGACTTCATCAAAAACTGCAAACTAAGCTATGCAATGCTGGAAGCCCCAACTATCTATTGTGAGGTAATTAAGGAGATTTGGACAACTGCAGAGTTCAATTCCACAGATATGACAATTTCTTTCTCCCTTAAAGGTAAGGATTACTGTATTAACTGTGATGATATACAGTCTTACTTTAAGCTACCTGAGAATAATGCCTTGACACCACACACTGATAATGATGTATCTGCTATGTTAGATTCCATAGGCTATTCTTTCGATTCTGCTACTTTATGGAGCATTAGAAGAAAGGGCCTTAGGAAAGAGTGGAGTTTTCTTGGAGATGCCTTTATCAAGGTTTTCTCTGGGAAGATTAGCAATTTTGATGCCATAACTTCATCTCTTGTTAATATGCTCTATATGCTAGTTTCTGATAGGTACTTTAATTTTAGCAACTATGTCATGCTAGAATTAGGTTCCAGGTTAGGTAACAAAGCTAATAGACCTCATAACATCTACTATGCTAGATTCTTTATGTTATTGGCTAACCATGTTGCTGAAGGTTTGGTCATAACTAATGAGAGCAATAAACTCAAATGTTGGGCACAAGAGAAAAGGGTCCTTGCAGACCTTTTGAGAATTAACCTCAACAGCCAGGTGCCATTGGTATATTTACCAATAATGAATGCACCTCAGGTAAGTGAGGTAAATACTTCTGCAACTCCTACTTCTTCCAACCCCGCTGTTTCTTTGTCTTCTAGTGTGGCAATGGAATCTGTGTCTTTGTCCCAACAAATTCCTACCAAAGCCATCAAAACTAAAATTCCAAAACACAAGTCAAAGAAAACCATCTTTATTGTTTCTCAAAAGACAATAGTTATAACAACTACCATAAACCCTGAAGGGAGTGAACAGGGTGTGAGTGGTGAGGGGAGGGGTGAACATCAAGAAACCCCCCAGTATAAGGTGGGAGAGGTGAGTGGTACCCTAGCCAGCCAAGCCACAGTCTCTCAAAAGACTGTGGTGGTTCAAAAGGATTCAAACACATCCCTAGTTGCATCCTCCCAAAAGGATGCAGCTATTGAAAATAATCCCCAACCAGAGACACAGAACAAAAGAGGGAGGGACACTGAAGCCACACATTCACCTATCAAAGCCTTTTCAACAAGAAAGAAGGCTAAAACCCTAGTTTCAACACAGGGGGCACACACTGCACAGATACATCCACCTGTATCTTTGCCTTCTCAAATTCAGCTTGATGTGGCTCCAGCAAATGTGGAGTCACAGCCTCATTCTCTCATAATAGACACACATCAATCACTAAATTCTCCATCACCATCTCTGGATGTGGATATGATATTCACATCAATTCCTGATTCTCCCTCTTTAAAACTCAGGGAGGAGCCCCACTCAAATCCTGATGATCATCATCTTTTAGATGATTTGTTGGATCATTAGCCAATTCTTTCAGACTTAGTTGAAGAATCTGTGTCACCTCACTTAAAATCAATCCACACAGATTCAACAATTATGTCACTTTCAATATCTACTTCTTTTCCTTCTTCAACGAATATTTCTCATCCGTTGACAAGTATTTTTTCTTCGACGGATAAGCTTAACAGCAATTATCCGTTGATACCATCAGTTCCTACTTCAATGGATACTCCCTATCCATTGATAGTCTCTACACATATAACTGAATCAATTCCAAGTGTAGAAGACATGGTTACTGTACAATCACTTCTAGGATTGAGGGAAGGGAGTGAAAATTTGAGTGAGAGGCTGGGTTGCTCCCAGGAAAAAGGAGAGGTTGAGAGTCAAAATATGCTTGCTATTTCTTCCAGCATGGCAAAAGTGAGTGAGAGGAGTGCCACCTTAGTAGGTGAAGGTGAGGATGTGAGGGTGTGTGTGAGCCAGGGGGAGCCCCTGATGCAAGAATATAGAGAAAATGAGAGAAAAGCAGGTATAGAAGCTATAAGGGTGGATCCAGCCATTGCTAGTGAGTCAATGATTGTGGATGATGCTGAGAAGGGAAGACAATTTCAGCAACATTACAAAGCTGAAATTGATAACATTTCCTTGGATGCTGACACTTTTACTCATCCTGTTTCAGCCTATCAACTGTTGGCTGCTCAGGGCAATGTGGAGGCAGAGCAGACTTTGAACATAATGCACACTTCAGAATCTCTTCAAGAGATAAAGCTGCTGTTAATAGGATGCCTTCTCAAGCTGGTGAGCCATCTGAAGAATTTGAAGTAAACTCTAATGATGATGACTCTATTTCTTTGGATGGAAGCATGAACTTAGGGGGAGATGAAGGCCCAAGTTCTGTTCCAAATTTACCTGAATGGGTATGGACAAAGAAATCTACACCAGGACAGTTTGGTGTAGCTTTGATCAAGCAGGTTATGGCTATTCAAAAGGCCCTTCAGGAAACTTCAGATGTTGGTACGAAGGCTATTCTTCAAGCTCATCTAGACTCTCTGTATCTCCTGCAGTTGCAGTACATCGGACAGAATTTGAGTGTGGATGAACTCAAAAAGGATATTGCTGACTTGAAATCCTACAATTCTGAGAAGTTGGATTCAGTCATGCCTTATGGTACAATACAAGATTTGTTGCTGAGATTGAGGAGAGAATCTGATGCTGACAAGAGGCTGGCCAAGTTGGAAGACAGAGTTCAAGTCATTGAAAACTCTGTGGTCACCATTCTTCAAAATCAACAATCTCAGACAAGTCTACTATTGCAGCTGGCAAAAGCACAAGGCTTGACCCCTATCCTTGATGATAACAAAAAGGGGGAGAATAAAGGGGAAGGGGAAGGAGAGCCATCAACAAAAGTTCAAATATCTAAAGTGCTAGTTCCTGCCATCACCACTTCTCCAACACTTCAAATCAAAGGAAAGGTTGATGGAATTGATCTAATCCAGATAGCAGCAGCTGAGATGAAAGTCAAAGAGCAAAGGAGGAGAATTGATGAAAGGATGCAACAAATTTTTGGTTCTACAACTTCAAAATCACAATCTGTGAAGCATAGCACAAAGGTGGAGCCAATCATTATGGAGCTCAAGCCAGTAAGGAGGAATAAGGTTGGAGAGACTTCTTCCAAGAATCTGAAACCTATGGTTCTCAAGCCCAACAACAGATCCAACAAGGACTCTACAAAGAACCCTTTAAGCCTTGCTCAGTTGAAAGGAGTGGATTTTCCTCTTCCAAAGCCTGATGAAGACAAGGTTTTGGGTGGTAATATCATGAAGCACAAGGAGACCAAGGATGTGGTTGAAAGAATGAACATGGCTATTATCTTTAGAGAGGGAAAGAGTATCTGTGTGATACAAGGACATCCCAAATTCTCAATAGCCAAGAGGGAAGAAGCTAGAAGGTTGAAGGAAGAAGCTGAAAAGCTAAAGGCTGACAAAAGAGCACAAGCAAAGCTTGAAAAATAGCTAAAGTCAAGTCAAGTTAAAGATAAGAAAGAAATTGAAGACAAGGGTGAAGATGTAGGTATGGGGAACCTGTTTAGTGATGATGTGGAAGAAAGAAGAAAGAAATGGCAGAAAGGGAACAGAAAAAAGGCCAATGTAAAAAGGAAGAGTGTAGATGAAACTGAAGAAACCCAATCAAAATCCAAACCACTACCTTCTATTCCTGAACCCATTGTGCCTGACCCCTTCATAAACATCCATGGTGAAACAATCACTCCTAAGGAGGAACCAATTGATTGGGACACCATCAAATTGCCCATGTTCTTAACCACTTCTCCACCATCAAAGAAACAGAAAAGAAAAATCAAATCAACACCTCCTCTAACCTCAATCAAATTCACTTAGAAGCCTAAGCCTAAGCCACAAGCCTCAAAGGATGATTATGTTCACATTTGTGACATAAAGGAGTTTACAGACATTGAACTCTATCTGGATGAGCTGGAGGAAGTAAGGGGAATAGATGCCTACAGACAGCTACCAGAAAGACTAGTGTTCAAATACAAAGGAAGTGGGGAAAGGACTTGGCCCCTTTACAGAATTCTGGATGAAGGCTATTCTACCTTGGTTAGAGTCTACTCAGCTATAAAAAGGGATTTTGGCTTTACCAGGACTGCCAAAACTGAGATTCTCAACAAGATTGCCAGCATAAGGAAAACTTGGTGGGAGCCCAATGCCTTGCCTAGAACATTACTCATCCCAGAGCATGGAGTTACAGTTCATAAATCACCTCATTCGTTGATGGAGTTCAGAGACAATAAAGGAGTCAGAATATTTTTCAGACTTGAAGATCAGCTCAAGATTGCCAGTAATGAAACTCTCAAGGATATGCAATCTAAGTTGGACATCAATGAAGAAGATGAAGCTGAATTCTACAGACAACTCCAACTCCAAATAGAGGAGAATGACAGGAGGCTAGGGAAGAAAACAAGGGATCAAAGGAAAAGGAATTAATCTGCTTGGGCTAAAAGAGCACCCTTAGAAACAATGTAATTCTTCAATTCTATCTCAGTACACATACTTTTGCAGCATTTTTGAATTTCTACTTTATTTCAGATCGTATGTTTGTTAAGTGTTTTGTTATCATCAAGTTAAACCCAAATTTATGCCTACAGTTCTACTAGACATAAATAGGGGGAGATTGTTAGGAATATGTGTATTAGTTTGATGATAAGTTCAACAAAACACTTAAGTAGAAATCTGGTGTTTGTAGCCTCAACGGATAAGACCATTCTGGCTATCCGTTGAAGGAGTAGCTTTACTTAAAAATAAGTTTAGTATTGTCACACATTTCATTCTCTGTATTTAAGTTGTAATTCTTAGATGTTGTGGGAAATTATGAGTCATGTTGACTACTAATGGATATGCAAATAGGAGGGCTAATTGTAAATATTTCATGCCTTGTAATTTTGTATAAGTGAAGTAGTATCAACTGATATTAAAGGCCTTCAACGGATGAGAAACAAAGCTTCAACGGATGTCTCTAAAGCTTCAATGGATAACATCCATCAACGGATGAGTGCATCAACGGATAAAGCTTCAACTGCTAATGCATCAACGGATAAGGCTTCAACGGATAAAGCTTCAACGGATAAAGCTTCAACGGATAAAGCCATCAACGGATAAAAGCTTCAATGGATGCTAAGCTCAATAGTAGTTGATAGTGACAATTCATAAGCTGACAGAGGCACATGGGTTGATAGAGACAAACTGAAATGTGGCGGCCTCTAGGAGGAATCAAGAAAAAATAGCATTTCCATTCTGGTGCAAACAAGGAAGTATTCAAAGAGTCACAGCTAAACCTAAATTGCATTAGATAGAGAAATGAAGAAGAAACATGTGAAGAATCTTTTAATTGTATTCTACAGTTTTGTTTTCACTTGTAAACTTGGTGTTATATAAACCAAGTAGCAGCTAGTAATTAGATAGTGAATTTTCCAGAGTTGTTTACAAAAATTCAGAGAGAAAATCATCTAGTTTGTACTAGGACGCAGCTGTGATTTAATTTTTTGAATCACAGATTTTCTGAAATAACACATCTCTGGTGGAACAACAAATCAACCAGAAAAGTTTTTAAGTTCTTTGTGTTCTTTACATTTATGTTTGAATATATATCTGTTTGTATTAGCTTAAAGCAATTCACACACATTTGTTCATTAAAACACTTAGCCTTAGAAACTGCTTAAAACTTGAAAAAGTTTTGAGATTTACATTCAACCCCCTTCTGTAAATCTCATTGTTAGTTCACTGGGAATTACAGCTTCAAGGTCAATAAACCAAACAATTAAAGTAGAAACACAATAAATAAATGCAACAAATATTCAATAGATATATGTATTTAAATATTGAGGGAAAAATGACATTCATGATTTCATGCCATATCCCGTAGTGATTCCTTTGCTTTCATCTCCAAATATTACTAACGGGCCAGCTTCCTTGTCCACTTTTGATAGCAGGGCTCTATCCTCGAACTCTTGTGTATTAAACATCCAATGTTCACATTTCATATGGTTTGCTTCATGTGGCGCCCTCCAAACCCGGGTCAGAAGTTTGGGGTCCACACACACACCTTATTTATAACCTGCTTATAACAATAATAAAGATAATAATAATATATGCAGTGACCCTACTTACCAACCACCACGGACCGTAACAGGTTAAAGTATGCACACAAGCCAAACACACTAATATATTACAAACCGTTCAAATCCCAACTATTTCAAATTCAAACTGAGTATTAAACATTATTAGAAACTTTTACAAACTTAAATTATTCCAAAAGAAGCCTACTAGCTCAGCTTTCTCAATCTGAACCCCTAGCTCTCGCGCTGGACTGGGGATCCTCTTTACCAACTGGTTCCTTTTTAACTGGTAAGAATATAAACAACATCGCACAAATGAGCTAACTAGCTCAGCAAGTCACAATGACAAAACTGAGAATAATGATCATCAGGTGAATATGGTTATGATATCAAGTGAACAATGGATTATGATTTAGAATTGGATATTATACTTTTAATTTAAAAATCAAGGTTAGGCTGCTGATCAGTCACGCACTAACCCCGAGCAAGGCACACAACATTGCTCTAACTACTGGATCCAAGGCACACATTGGCCTAACTTGACCATTATATGGTCTGACCACGAATCTGGTCCACAATTTTATAAAAACAATCCAATTCTAACATAATAACAGAATATGCAATAATAAACAATAACCGAAATCATTAACAATAATAAATGTTTAACAATGAAAGGGTTTCAATCCTTGTAAGGATCAATAAGGCAATTTAAAAGCTTGGATGCTGGGTAATGAAAGAATTGGATAACAAAGGAATCAACGTTTCAAGGTTTCAAGGATTTGGTCTTTCAAAGTATAAGATACCATGGGTTGAGTATATAATAGTTCATTTCAGTGTCTGGTATTTAGTTTGTATGTATTTGTGGAGTAGTATCGTAGATTTGTGGTTCTTGTTTGGGTATACAATAATCAATGGATTAGAAAGAATATGATTCATGGCTCAAGAACAATAACTGAAATCAGGATTTAGGTTTCTGTGCTTCAAAGCACTTGCAATATCACAGGATTATCAAGTACTACAATATCTTGAGAAAGTTTAGAACACTTGCCTGGTATTAGCTTACTACACTGCACTCGCTTCCAATCACAACTGTTTTACTCCTCAACTACCTGTTTCCCTTTCCTACGTCTTGCCTCTTCTGCTCACATATTATAAGCATCTATCAATACTTTACTCATGGAATTCTATTCAACACATACTTCTATCTACCCTTCGTTTTACCCAAATCCGATTAACGGATTGAAAGTTATGCAATAATCAAGTAAACACCGAATATATAGACCGATAGTCAATTAACAAGTCACATATAGAACATAATACATCACGTAATCAATGATATATTATTTATAAAGAAGTCTCGGGTCATAAATAGGCTTTCTGGTATTTAAAATGATTTTTAAAACATTTTTCGGAATTAAAATGGGTCGTTGGATCAATTTCGGGTTAATAAACAGGGTTCGGTTGGCCCATTCTGGCTCCGAAATAATTTTAGAATAATTATCGAGCCTTGGAAATAATTTAGAATAATATTTTAAAGCTCGAAACTATTTTTCAGAATTTTTAAATCATTTTTAAATAATTAAATCTAATTAAATAATTAATTAAAATCAATTAATAATTAATTAAATCAATTAATCAATTAATTTTCGAATTAATTGACCAATTAATCAATTATAAATTAACTGAAATTAATTAACTAATTAATTTAGATTTATTTGTGAATTAAAAATAATTTTCAGAATTAAAATAATAATTTTTAGAATTTTCAAAAATTAAAAATGAATTTTTATAATAAAAATAAATAGGAAATATGATTTTTAAACATTTTATAAACAAGAATCCTAAATTTGCAAAGTCTGGAAACTACAGGGACCAAACTGCATCGTTTTCAAAAGTTGGGGTACTAAACTGTAATTTTTACACCCCGTCGCCGGAAAACACAGAGGTGGCCGGAGAACACGTTTCCGGCGTCCTCACCCCACCAACACCTCCAGATCACATCTACACAACACCAGGAACACAACCATGCAATCAATTCATCCTAACAATCCCTGAGTTGGCCGGAATTTCACCGTGAAATTTCCCAGTTTCCGGCGAACATCGGAAAACTTCAAAACACAACTCCCTTCTCTACAGACCTCGTTGGTTCATGAAACTTATACGACTAGATTGCAAATTTCACAGAGAATACAATCCACTATAACACAACATCAATCTATCACAGAATAAGAAACCCCCAAATTTCAATTAAGAACATTCATACGGGTTATAAACCCTAATTTTGAAATTCGAAAATTAAACCCACTTTTGAGCATGTTATTGAACTCCAAATCAGACGTATGACATATGAAAATCATCAGGAAAACAAGCTCTACAACATGCAATCATCAAATCATACAAACAATCATCCGAACAAAAATTCATATTTTTAATAAAATAAATTCGAAAATAAATAAATTTTTAGAAAAATAACCTTGATTTCTGCAGTGAAACAAAGCTCAGAATCTGATAGAACACTTCAAATCCTTCGTTTTGGTTACTCAAGCTTTGAAAACAGAGACCGGTAACGCCTTCGTTTTGTTGTTTGATTCTTAGAACAGTTTTAGGAAATTAGGGCTTTTCTCTGAAAATTATATAATTAACTATCTGCAAATGATTTTGATACGAAATAAAATACGGTAAAAGGCTATTTATAATTACGGAAAATTTGTATCCCGTTGGATCATTCCGGATATAAAACGGTACGTTTATTTGTAAAAACTGATCCAAACGGTATCGATTTTCGGGATAATTATCCAAATCAGTACAATTTATACTGCGGTCTTGGTCTCAACGCCTGGTTACACGTATTACGAAGTGATAATTGTGATAGTTTAATAAAAAGCTCCCGTTTATCGAAAATACGGGTTTTATTGATTTACCGAAATGAATATTGTATCGAAAATGTTGCGCCGGGACCCGCGCAGGACAAACCGTACGCCGGATCGAAAAAGTCGAAACATGGAATATGCTCGGAATATTACAATTAGATTAGGAAGGAGTTCTCGAAAGAGTTTCGGGTTCCAAAAACGTAACAACGGTTGACGTCGGTTGGTTCCCGTTTTTATAAAATAGATTTTAATTACCCAGAAAAAGATTTTAGAAATTTCATATGATTCTTATAAATCCATAAACCAACATAAAAATAATTAGGAAGATATGACAATTATCTATATTTTATTTTAGACATATAAAAATTAAAATACTCAATTAATATTATTTTTGAATATTCAAGTACAGATAACACTTAACAATTAGCTCACAGAATAGACACTGAACACACATAGCAATTATATAATAGCAAAAATAATTACACGATATATCCCGGATATTACATCCTTCCCCCCTTAAAAGGATTCTGTCCTCAGAATCTCTAAGAAAACAAAAGAGGGTACTTTTCTCTCATATCACTTTCTAACTCCCAGGTTGACTCTTCAACCTTTGGGTTTCTCCACAATACTCTTACTAACTTTACCACTTTATTTCTCAATACTTTCTCTCTTTCCTCTAGAATCTCTATCGGACTCTCTACATATGATAAATCTGCTTGAAGTTCTATTGGCTCATATTCTATTATATGCCTGGAGTCTGAATTATATTTCTTAAGCATTGATATGTGAAAAACATTATGAATGTGCTCCATGTGCGGAGGTAACGCCAACTCGTAAGCTACCTTTCCAATACGCTTTAGGATTTCAAAAGGTCCGACATATCTTGGGTTTAGCTTCCCTTTCTTCCCAAACCTCGTTAGTCCTTTCCACGGTGATACTTTCAATAATACCAAGCTTCCTTCTTCAAATTCCATGTCTTTTCTTGACTGGTCTGCATATTTCCTTTGACGATCTTGTGCGGCTATTAATCTTTTCTGGATAATTTCAATAACTTCCTTTGTCTGCTGCACCAATTCGGATCCGAGTATTTTGCGTTCTCCTACTTCGTCCCAATATATTGGAGATCTACATTTGTGTCCATAAAGGGCTTCATAAGGTGGCATCCCAATACTGGCGTGATAACTGTTGTTATAAGCAAACTCTACTAGGGGTAAATGCTCGTCCCAACTTCCTTTGAAATCAATAGCACAAACACGTAGCATGTCCTCGATTGTCTGGATCGTTCTTTCACTTTGGCCATCCGTTTGGGGGTGATAGGCCGTACTCATATTCAATCTTGTTCCCAAACATTCTTGAAAACTCTTCCAAAATCTTGAATTAAATCTTGGATCTCGATCAGATACAATAGACACTAGAACTCCATGACGAACTACGATCTCTTTCAAGTACATATGAACTAACTTGTCGAGCGAAAATCTTTCATTTATAGGCAGAAAATGAGCTGACTTGGTAAGTCTATCTACTATAACCCAAATGGCATCATGATTAGCCCTTGTCCTTGGTAATCCAACTATGAAATCCATGGCAATATGTTCCCACTTCCACTCTGGAATCTCCAATGGCTGTAGCAATCCGCTTGGTCTCTGATGCTCTGCTTTAACTTTCTGACAGGTATAGCATTTGCTAACCCATTCCGCAATTTCCCTCTTCATATTTGGCCACCAATAATTCTTGTTTAAATCTCTGTACATTTTGGTACTTCCTGGATGGATGGAATATCTTGAACTATGTGCCTCTTGTAAAATTTCATTTTTCAGCTCCGTTACTGGTGGAATCCAAATTCTTGAAGAAAACCTAAGAATACCTTGATCATCTTGTTACGTGCATAATTCCTCACCTACCAAACTATTTATATCTTGATCCATTACCTCTTTCTGGCATTTCTTTATTTTCTCCAATAACTCCGGTTGGAAAATCATACCGTACACTTTTGCTTCCTCAGGCTTGCAAATTCTAATCTCCAATTCCAATTTTTGAAATTCTTTATATATCTCTTCAGGTACGGATAATACATTTAACTTTTCCTTCCGACTTAACGCATCTGCTACAACGTTCGCCTTACCGGGATGATAATTAATCGAGCAATCATAATCTTTGATCAATTCTAACCATCTCCTTTGTCTCATATTAAGTTCCTTCTGGGTAAATATATATTTCAAACTTTTGTGATCCGTGAAAATCTCACACTTTTCTCCATACAAATAATGTCTCCAAATCTTCAAAGCGAAAACTATAGCTGCTAACTCCAAATCATGAGTAGGGTACTTCTGTTCGTGTGGTTTCAATTGCCTTGACGCATACGCAATCACCTTGTCGTGCTGCATAAGAACACATCCTAATCCTTTGTAAGAAGCATCGCTATAAATTATGAAATTCCCTTGATCGTCTGGAAGTGACAAAACAGGTGTTGTGATTAATCTCCGCTTCAATTCCTGAAAACTTTCTTCGCACTTGTCATTCCATATAAACTTTTCATTCTTTCGTGTAAGCTTTGTCAATGGTGTTGCAATTCTTGAGAAATTCTGAACGAATCGTCGATAATATCCTGCCAATCCCAAGAAACTTCTTACCTCAGTGGGTGTTCTCGGTCTTTCCCAATTCGTAATTGCCTCGATCTTTGCCGGGTCCACTTTGATCCCTTCATTACTGACTATATGTCCTAAGAACTGAACTTCCTGTAGCCAAAACTCACACTTCGATAATTTAGCATATAACTTCTTTTTCTTTAAAATCTCCAAAGATGTCCTTAAATGTTCCGCATGATCCTCCTCTGTCTTTGAACAGATCAAAATATCGTCTATAAATATAATAACAAACTTATCCAAATATTCCTTGAAAATTCTGTTCATCAGGTCCATAAACACTGCTGGGGCGTTGGTCAATCCAAAAGACATCACTAAAAACTCGTCATGCCCATACCTTGTTCTGAAAGCTGTCTTTGGTATATCTTCTGGTTTGATCTTCAGTTGATGATATCCCGATCTTAAATCGATTTTAGAGAAATACTTGGCTCCCTTCAATTGGTCAAACAAATCATCAATTCTGGGTAACGGATACTTATTCTTGATTGTTAACTTGTTGAGCTCCCTATAGTCGATGCACAGTCTCATACTTCCATCCTTCTTCTTGACAAATAATACCGGTGCACCCCACGGGGATACGCTGGGTCTAATTACTCCTTTCTCTAACAGCTCTTGCAATTGCTTTGCTAACTCTTTCATCTCAACGGGCGTCATTCTATACGGGGCCTTGGATACTGGTTCGGTTTCAGGTGCTAAGTCGATTACAAATTCAATTTCTCTATCTGGAGGAAGTCCTGGTAACTCGTCAGGAAATACATCTGGAAATTCCTTCACAACTGGAATATCTTCAAGTTTTGCTAGCTCCTGACTTCTGTCGATCACATATGCTATGAAATGCTCACATCCTTGTCGTAGTAACTTCTTGGCTTGAATCATCGTTAAGAACTTCTTTACCTACTTTTGTCCCTTGAACGTTACTATTCTTTCGTCTGGCGTTTTCACCATTACTTTCTTATTTCGACAATATATCTGAGCATCATGCTTAGATAACCAATCCATTCCTAATATAACGTCAAATTCTCCTAACTTAAATGGTATCAAATCTACACAAAACTTACTACCAGAAATCTCAATCTCACAATTCCCACAAACTTGGTTAACAGTTACACGTTCTTGATTTGCTAATTCCACAGTCATTATTTCATTTAAATACCCAACTGAACAATTTAACTTACTAACAAAATCTTGTGAAACAAACGATCGAGTTGCTCCCGAATCTATTAACACTTTGGCACATAAAGAATTCACATTAAGCGTACCTGCCACGACATTCGCATCCTGGATCGCATCCTTCACCGACATGTCAAAAACCCTAGCCCTCGGAGTCTCATTCACTGTTGGGGTAGATCCCATAATCCTCAATGCATTACTGACTGGGGCTGGTGTCTTGCAATCCCTGGCCATATGTCCTGGCTTCCCACATTTAAAGCATATAAATCCAATGGCTGGAACCTTCACTGCTGGATTCCGGATAGGCTGATCCTTATTTGCTGGCTCTCTTGCTGGCTGATTTCGGCACTCCCTCGAGTAGTGCCCTTTCTGGTTGCATTTAAAATATACCACATTCAACTTATTACAAATTCCTCCATGCTTCTTTCCACAAACTTGACAATCCGGAAAAGTTAATCTCAACTGATTCGGCTGATTCACATTAGCTGGACGATTGCCCTGGCCTCAGTCTCCTGCATTTTGTCTCCTGAAATTAAAATTTCTCCCTGGCTGAAACTTGCCCTTCTTAAAATTTGGAAACTTCCCTGTTTGTGACTGACCCTCACTTCCCTCAACTTTCCTTTTCTTGCTTTCCTTTTCTTTCTGGAACATCTCACTCTCTGTCTCTGCGATCATAGCTTTCTGTACAACCCCGGCATAGGTATCCAATTCAAAAATAGCTACCTTCCCTCTGATCCATGGCTTCAAGCCTTGCTGGAATCTCTTAGCTTTCTTTCTATCAGTATCAACATACGATGGCACATACCTTGACAATTCCTCAAACTTCCCCTCATAATCTGTTACCGACATGTTCCCTTGCTTTAATTCTAAAAACTTCAGCTCCATTTGATCCTGAACAAACTGAGGAAAATACTTTTCTAAAAACAATTCCTTAAACCTTTCCCAAGTAATTACATCTGTGCTTTCCAATGTTTTCACCATTTCCCACCAATAGGTGGCCTCATTCTTCAGATAGTAACTTGCAAATTCAACCTTCTGCTCCTCTTTCACTTTTACCAAGGCAAAAGCCTTCTCTATTTCCTTTAACCACATATTTGCTTCAATTGGCTCTAAGGAACCCTTGAATTCTTGTGGGTTTACTGCCTGAAAAGTTTTGAAAGTTACCTGGGGATTGGTCTGTCTCTGCTGTTGTTGTGCCAGGTGAACTGTTTGTTGGGCCAAGATTTGAAGAATCTGGGCTATTGTTGGGTCCATGGGTCCTGGGTTCACATTCTGGTTTGTATCATCTTGGTTATTATTGTTGGTTTCTTCATTCTGGGTGTTGGTGCGGGTATTTCTTCTGGGAGGCATTTTCTGTAAAGAATCAATCAATTTATTTAGATTTTGAATCAAATCTTTGTATAAAAGAAAATTTTTGTGAAATAGAAATATCTCTTTTTGAAAACAGTTGTAACTAAGTAAATTGCATGCTTCTTTACAGAATATAAACAGTTATGGAAAACAGGGTACATGGTATCACAGGGTATACTGGTGCAATAAATAAGGTAAAGTAAAACAGGTGCAATAAAGTAAATGACAGTGTTGGAAAGGAAAAGGTACTGATATATAAATCAAAAGTTTTAGGTAGTACAAGCGTAAAGACGCTTCGAAAGTAAAAGCAAAAAGGGTACAACAACCTACTCACTAGTCAGCATCGCTAGTCTATAAATATAACTCAAAAGTCTACTGATACACACCACACACTACTGTCCATACTACATAACCATAACAACACTGCTCAGCATCTCCATCTCAAAATCTCTAACTCATGGCAAATCTGGACCTCCTATCTCCTCAAGCTCCTCTAGAACCCACTTAGCCCACTCCACTAGGAAATCAGGGGTGATGTCCTCATGTGTAGCCTCAGCAATCCTTACAGCAGCTGCTCTACGAAATGCCTGGAGCCTCTCCCTAAGTCGCCTCTCACCACTCCCCATCTCTCTGGTACGCATGATATGCAATAACTCCTGAATCTGACCCTGTAGGAATCGCTGCTCCATAAGGCAAGCCTCAAACTGATGATATGGGACAGGATAGGAAGAGAACTGGAAAGGTACTCCTGTGACTGAATGACTAGTAAAGCCTGAATCAGCAGGTGGGGGTCCTCTAACAGGTGGCCTCATGCCTGGAGGTGGAATAGCCTGCAATGGTACGGGCTGCAACACCGGTGGAGGTAGAATAGCCAATGCTAGTGGAATAACAGGACATGGATCTGATGCTGGTGCTCCAACTGAAGGCTCTGAGTGATCAGCTAATACGGGAATAAAAGAGTCGGCCATCTCTGCTATCTGAAATCATATTGTAATATAAGAATCTCGTACCACGATGCAAACTATACTAATACCGGTTATACCATAACACTCAACCTCTCGACATTCTATCATCCTATACCTTACTTCTAATCCTATCCCTCTACCCATTCCCGTCAACCTAGGCTTGTGTCAGTGACTTATAACCTGTAGCTCTGATACCAAACCTGTGGCGCCCTCCAAACCCGGGTCAGAAGTTTGGGGTCCACACACACACCTTATTTATAACCTGCTTATAACAATAATAAAGATAATAATAATATATGTAGTGACCCTACTTACCAACCACCACGGACCACAACAGGTTAAAGTATGCACACAAGCCAAACACACTAATATATTACAAACCGTTCAAATCCCAACTATTTCAAATTCAAACTGAGTATTAAACATTATTACAAACTTTTACAAACTTAAATTATTCCAAAAGAAGCCTACTAGCTCAGCTTTCTCAATCTGAACCCCTAGCTCTCGCGCTGGAGTGGGGATCCTCTTTACCAACTGGTTCCTTTTTAACTGGTAAGAATATAAACAACATCGCACAAATGAGCTAACTAGCTCAGCAAGTCACAATGACAAAACTGAGAATAATGATCATCAGGTGAATATGGTTATGATATCAAGTGAACAATGGATTATGATTTAGAATTGGATATTATACTTTTAATTTAAAAATCAAGGTTAGGCTGCTGATCAGTCACGCACTAACCCCGAGCAAGGCACACAGCATTGCTCTAACTACTGGATCCAAGGCACACATTGGCCTAACTTGACCATTATATGGTCTGACCACGAATCTGGTCCACAATTTTATATAAACAATCCAATTCTAACATAATAACAGAATATGCAATAATAAATAATAACCAAAATTATTAACAACAATAAATGTTTAACAATGAAAGGGTTTCAATCCTTGTAAGGATCAATAAGGCAATTTAAAAGCTTGGATGCTGGGTAACGAAAGAATTGGATAACAAAGGAATCAACGTTTCAAGGTTTCAAGGATTTGGTCTTTCAAAGTATAAGATACCATGGGTTGAGTATATAATAGTTCATTTCAGTGTCTGGTATTTAGTTTGTATGTATTTGTGGAGTAGTATCGTAGATTTGTGGTTCTTGTTTGGGTATACAATAATCAATGGATTAGAAAGAATATGATTCATGGCACAAGAACAATAACTGAAATCAGGATTTAGGTTTCTGTGCTTCAAAGCACTTGCAATATCACAGGATTATCAAGTACTACAATATCTCGAGAAAGTTTAGAACACTTGCCTGGTATTAGCTTACTACACTGCACTCGCTTCCAATCACAACCGTTTTACTCCTCAACTACATGTTTCCCTTTCCTACGTCTTGCCTCTTCTGCTCACATACCATAAGCATCTATCAATAATTTACTCATGGAATTCTATTCAACACATACTTCTATCTACCCTTCGTTTTACCCAAATCCGATTAACGGATTGAAAGTTATGCATTAATCAAGTAAACACCGAATATATATACCGATAGTCAATTAACAAATCACATATAGCACATAATACATCACGTAATCAATGATATATTATTTATAAAGAAGTCTCGGGTCATAAATAGGCTTTCTGGTATTTAAAATGATTTTTAAAACATTTTTTGGAATTAAAACGGGTCGTTGGATCAATTTCGGGTTAATAAACAGGGTTCGGTTGGCCCATTCTGGCTCCGAAATAATTTTAGAATAATTATCGAGCCTTGGAAATAATTTAGAATAATACTTTAAAGCTCGAAACTATTTTTCAGAATTTTTAAATCATTTTTAAATAATTAAATCTAATTAAATAATTAATTAAAATCAATTAATAATTAAATAAATCAATTAATCAATTAATTTTTGAATTAATTGACCAATCAATCAATTATAAATTAACTGAAATTAATTAACTAATTAATTTAGATTTATTTGTGAATTAAAAATAATTTTCAGAATTAAAATAATAATTTTTAGAATTTTCAAAAATTAAAAACGAATTTTTATAATAAAAATAAATAGGAAATATGATTTTTATACATTTTATAAACAGGATCCTAAATTTGTAAAGTCTGGAAACTACAGGGACCAAACTGCATCGTTTTCAAAAGTTGGGGTACTAAACTGTAATTTTTACACCCCGTCGCCGAAAAACACAGAGGTGGCCGGAGAACACGTTCCCGGCGTCCTCACCCCACCAACACCTCCAGATCACATCTACACAATGCAATCAATTCATCCTAACAATCCCTGAGTTGGCCGGAATTTCGCCGTGAAATTTCCCAGTTTCCGGCGAACATCGGAAAACTTCAAAACACAACTCCCTTCTCTACAGACCTCGTTGGTTCATGAAACTTATACGACTAGATTGCAAATTTCACAGAGAATACAACCCACTATAACACAACATCAATCTATCACAGAATAAGAAACCCCCAAATTTCAATTAAGAACATTCATACGGGTTATAAACCCTAATTTTGAAATTCGAAAATTAAACCCACTTTTGAGCATGTTATTGAACTCCAAATCAGACGTATGACATATGAAAATCATCAGGAAAACAAGCTCTACAACATGCAATCATCAAATCATACAAACAATCATCCGAACAAAAATTCATATTTTTAATAAAATAAATTCGAAAATAAATAAATTTTTAGAAAAATAACCTTGATTTCTGCAGTGAAACAAAGCTCAGAATCTGATAGAACACTTCAAATCCTTCGTTTTAGTTACTCAAGCTTTGAAAACAGAGACCGGTAACGCCTTCGTTTTGCTGTTTGATTCTTAGAACAGTTTTAGGAAATTAGGGCTTTTCTCTGAAAATTATATAATTAACTATCTGCAAATGATTTTGATACGAAATAAAATACGGTAAAAGGCTATTTATAATTACGGAAAATTTGTATCCCGTTGGATCATTCCGGATATAAAACGGTACGTTTATTTGTAAAAACTGATCCAAACGGTATCGATTTTCGGGATAATTATCCAAATCAGTATAATTTGTACTGCGGTCTTGGTCTCAGCGCCTGGTTACACGTATTACGAAGTGATAATTGTGATAGTTTAATAAAAAGCTCCCGTTTATCGAAAATATGGGTTTTATTGATTTACCGAAACGAATATTGTATCGAAAATGTTGCGCCGGGACCCGCGCAGGACAAACCGTACGCCGGATCGAAAAAGTCGAAACATGGAATATGCTCGGAATATTACAATTAGGTTAGGAAGGAGTTCTCGAAAGAGTTTCGGGTTCCAAAAACGTAACAACGGTTGACGTCGGTTGGTTCCCGTTTTTATAAAATAGATTTTAATTACCCGGAAAAAGATTTTAGAAATTTCATATGATTCTTATAAATCCATAAACCAACATAAAAATAATTAGGAAGATATGAAAATTATCTATATTTTATTTTGGACATATAAAAATTAAAATACTCAATTAATATTATTTTTGAATATTCAAGTACAGATAACACTTAACAATTAGCTCACAGAATAGACACTGAACACACATAGCAATTATATAATAGCAAAAATAATTACACGATATATCCCGGATATTACACTTCACCTTTTCTTGCCCTGTCTATATTATGGATCAAGTTTTTTTTGATACCCAAACTAAGTTGGGTCTTGGGGACTTAGAAAGATTCACAGTTAGAACAATATCAGATACAAATTCAACATGCTTTTATTTCTCATCGACTGACCTTCTTCTCTTTAGAAGCCTTAAGACTTCCTTTAGGCTTCCAAGTAGCAGTTTCCTTCCTAACCTTAGGAGGACTAACAGTCTTTACCCTAAAATGCTTTCTACTCATGTTCTTATCATTATGCTTACAAGTAGTGGATGGAAAATGCATCAAGTTGAGATAAGAAGATAAGATTTTAAAATCACATGGCATACATTCAGATTTATGATAAGATGAATGTGAACTAGGCATAGTAGGCATGTTATGCTTCTTATGAAATTTATCTTCATCTACTTTACTCACAGTACATGTATATGCAAGATGCGAAGCATAATTACATTTAAAGCACAAGTTCCTAGTAAGATTAGGTTTTAGGGGATCTTCATTTTTATTGCTAACACATAACTTCCCATTTTTATTGCATTTGTTCTTCTTTTTATCCTTGTGAACATATATCATCTAAGTTAGTATTAGATTTATCACTAGAAGTTGACTCCTCAGATGACTCTACAGTTGACTCTTCCTTACTTGAGATATAGTCCTCAATAAGTACCTTATCTTTCTTGAAGGAATCAGGAGTAACCTTTTTGCATAAGAAATTATTGACCCTTTCAGAAGATTTTGGTGTATCTTAGAAGATTGATCTACCATTATCAACACTCTATGATTCTACCACATGTTATTGTCCAATATCAGTGGATCCAATGGCAATTATGGCTCCACTGATTTGGTTGTTAATAATTTCCTTTGCACTAATAGCAAAGTTCTGATAATCTTTCAATTTAGATTTTAACTCAACTATCTGACTCCATTAGACATCATCTAAAACCTCACTGGCTTTGACCATATTCTCTAGGCATTTATTATGTTTCTTAAGATTATCTAATTCAACAGTAATTAGGCCTAGTTCCTCTTGTCTAGTGAGCAGAAATGTATTTTTTAATTTTATTCTATCTAATTCCTCTTTAAAGATGGTCACACTGGCATAGAGTTGAAACAATTTTACTCTTCTATCCTTATCATAATATTTATAATCATGCCAGGATAGATTAGTAGTGGTCTCGGAAGATACCTGCGATGAAGAGGTTTTCGTTGATGTTGGATCATTGCATTCTTCTTCCTCTACATTTGTACCATTCCAGTGCTTTTCATCACTGTCAAATTCTTTGTCCTGATGCTTCTTCTTTCCATCTTGATTCCTTCTCAGATAAGCTTCTTTATCCTTTGCTTGTGTGGACTCTTCCATTTCACTGTTAGAGTGTTCATTTCTTCATCATCAAACAATTCTTGTGTGCTTCCTTCAACCAACTGTTCCTTGCAACATTCACTGGATACTGACTCTGTAGATTCTCCATCTTTAAGAACTTGATTGTTTCCTCTAGATGACTTATCCTTACATTTAGAATTTCTTCTGAATTCAATTTTACTATGTTTAGAAGCAATCTCAAACATAGTTTGATCTTCTAATTTCTCAAGCTCTTCGAAATTATAATATTCATCTGTAGCTTCTTCATTTTCAGTAAGATTTGATCCACTTGTGGAAGCTTCCGAAGTCAGTGACCCTTCAACATTTTCTTCAAGTATTATGTATTCCTATGCTACAGGATATGTTGATTTATTCATGATCTTGTTCATGTTGTTCAATGTCTCATACCCATGTTTGACATTTCTTTGCTTTTCCTCAGCTTCGTAGGTCTTCAACTTGCCATAAAGCTCATCCAATAACATTGTATTGAAATCCAATCCTTCTCTGTTGGATTATACTTTATTTTTCAATTGGTTGGTTACGGTAAGAATAAACTTTCTTTTTATCTGTTTCTATGAGTATGTCTTCCCAAGTGCACTCATCTCATCTAGAATTGGGGTGTACCTTCCAAGCAACTGTTTGATACTTTCACCGGAAAGAGATTTAAACTCCTTGTACTCAGACATCAGAAAATTCAATCTGTTCTTATCTTCAGTTCCCTCCACTATAGCTTCAATGGTTTCCCACATGTGTTTAACACTAACATAATCCTTAATCTGATGACGCATGTTGGAATTCATTGACTCAACTAGCATTGATCGAAGACTTGAATCCAAAGAAACTAACTCATTATCCCTATCAGTGTATTCAGACGGATCCTTTGGGATAAACTCTTGAGGTATTCTATTGTCTTAGTCTATAGGTACAGAAATGTCCCTTCTTGGTATAAACGAACCACTCTTTAGAATTTCTATGTAATCACGATTTACTACTCTAATATACAGAAGTGAACTTTTTCTTCCACAATTTATAGTTGTTTTCACTGACATTACTAAATGAAGGAACCTTAATGCCATTAAATGTCCAAGTACTCATACTATCAGATCTCCGAAAATTCTGCAATATAACATCTCAAAATATGATAACCCAACCAATCAAAATCCACCAATACCAATCAATCAACCAATCCACAACAATCAAGAACACTACGACCACAAATCAACCCAAATCAGATCTACACAGCGAAAGCATTCCCAGACCCCGTACAACCAAAATCAACAACAAAACTTGCTAATCTTTGATACCAATTATTAGGTCCAAAAGGTACATACAGAGGGGGTGAATGTATTTTTTTCATTTTTCACAAATGCAAAGGATGATCAAACTATGAAATCGAAATAAACAAATAAAGAGATTCTGGGTAAATATGCTTTTATTTAAAGTATAAATACCGAGAGGGTTTTCTTAAAACTCCAAATATAAAAGATTTGAAGCTACAAATATAAAAAGAATCAAATCAACAAGCTATCAAACCGGGGTTCTTCTTATCACTTTAAAGATCTAAAGCTCTTATCAAATGATATTAAATACAATCAAAGAAGCTTTAATTGTTGAGTGTTACAAGTTTGTAAGGCTTTAAATGGTGAGTAAACAAATGGGCATGACCTCTCCTTGTCAAATCAAGCTTTTCAAGGTTCTAAATATAATTTGCAAGAGCTTCATTATATTCAATGTGGGAGAGATTCAATTCCAATTGCTGCTGATTTGATTATCTAGGCTGGTAGGTTGTAGGAGAGAGAAAGAACTATGTGGCTTGATTATATCCATATGTTTTGAATTGAAAGCTTTCTAAAAACAATCCACTTGCGTCCTTGAAGGTATTTCCTTTGTTACTTGTGATTAGAAGAGTTCCAGCATTTGATATTTTTCTTTGAAGATTTTACTGGCGACCAAGGGAGGCATTCTAGTACTTAGATACAACACCAAAGCTTCCAGGTGGCGATCCAGAGACAATGAAATACCTGCCTGATCGGGATAAATAAATCCTGATTGTGTAATTAAATATTACATTAATCATACATGATTTGGGCTGCTAGGCCCAATAAGAAGACGATGACATTTAGACCAAAAAGGCTAACACATTAATCAGACCTGATGGAACAAAGAAGGCCCAAAAACCCTGAATATTAATTAATTTCGTAATTAATTAAGAAGGGAAAAATCAGCTATTGAGAAGAGTCCCAATGAGGACATAAATCCTTGCAGATTAGCCTCTAAGGGACCTAGAAGGATAAAGAATCAGTTTCCTACTATTTAGGACTCCAAAGTCCATTCTAATTCTGAGACTTGGCTACCAAGTCTCCTATACCAAGTCCAATTCAAGGACCACCAAAATCTATATAAGGGGTTTCACCCCATAACTCAGAACTACGTTTTTTGGCTTGATTCTCTAATTCACGGAGATGCGTAGGCATCTCGTAAAGGCAGAGTTAAGCTCGAAACACGAGAGCAGCCATTAAAGGCCCTGAGCTCCCGAACCTTAGTAATAAATATAACAAATAATAACCTTAGTTTTTTTATCCATAACATTTGGCGTCGTCTGTGGGAAAACACAACAACAACCATTACGAAAATATGGAGAACAGTTAGAGCCCTTGAAGGAGGAACACCAACGGGGACAACCCAAGTGATTTCTTCAACCGTGGAGGTACCTCCTCATTCAACCTATGCAACCACGCAAGGAGAAGCCCAGATAAGGGTAACTGAACCTCAGCCATAAGGGACGATTCCCTCAACTACTCAAGGTATGAATCCCTAAGTTCAACAACTACATGCACCTGTGAATTCTCGACCCATCGGGTACAAATATTCAATTGTTGTGACTACTAACCTCCCTTATGGGATGCCCCTTTACCCCGAGGTTGGAGGAAGTGGACATGTTGGACGAAGTGAAGCACGAGGGCGATCTCCCCTATATACGAGGTTTGGCTCATATCCCTGAGGATTAGGAATTTTCTGGTCCTTACACTGAGAGAGACTCCGAATCTTCGGATGATGAAGTAGCAACAAGAAGGAGACGTGCTAGCAAAGAGCCGATGGCTGATGTTAGCCAACGTCCTAAGAGCACCCAAGGGACGAATCCCCAAGAAGTGCAGGAAAGGATCCGGGCTCACGAGGTTGAGATTCAAAGGCTGAGGCACGACTTGGAGGCGCACCAGTCCATCAGACCCCCAGTACCTCCTAGGGGGAGAAATCCCCCTCCTGTCATAGACCTGGATGGTCCAGTACAGAGAATGGATGTTGTCCCAAGGGCTGATCCAAGCAATCTTCTTCCCCTCGGAGATCCTGATGATCCTACTCCGCCCTTCACTGAAGAAATAATGAATGCCCACATCTCAAGGAAGTTCAAGATGCCAACTATCAAAGCTTATGATGGCACGGGAGATCCCACTAATCATGTTAGGACATTCTTTAATTTACTGCCGTTGTAGCCCGTGAATGATGCTATTAAGTGTCGGGCCTTTCCTCAAACCCTGTCGGGTATGGCTCAAAGGTGGTATAGTCGTTTGCCCCCAAACTCTATTGGGTCATTCAGAGAATTAAGTCAGGCTTTTATTAAGTAATTCATCAGCGGGAGAGTACATGAGAAAAGTTCAGCATCTCTTATGAACATTGTGCAGGGAACAAAGGAATCCTTGAGAGACTACTTGAATCATTTCACAAAGGAGGATCTAAAAGTCCCAGACCTTGATGATAAGGTAGCCATGATAGTACTGCAACAAGGAACTAGGGATGAGTTTTTCAAGATGTCCTTAGCCAAACGCCCCCCCCCCCGAAAGCATGTTGCAGCTCCAGGATAGGGCAGGGAAGTACATCAAGGTGGAAGAGAGCATGAGGAAGACCGTAGTGAGTAATGAGCCCACTGGAGGCAAGAAGCGGAAAACTGATCTGGAGTATATCGCTAAAGACAAGTATCCTAGAACCGAGCAAAACCCTGATTCAGCCCCCAAGAAGGGAGGACCTGGGCAAAAGTTCACTGAATACGCTAAGCTGAATGCTCCTAGAAGCCAGATCTTGATGGAGATCGAGATATTCGCTGGCCTAAGCCCTTGAAGGATGATCCTACCAAGCTAGATAAGAGCAAGTATTGCAGATTTCACAAAGATGTTGGTCATGACACCGATGAGTGTAGACAGCTGAAAGATGAAATTGAGTTCCTCATTCGAAAAGGAAGATTGAACAAATACACTGGAGAAGGAGGGGATAGGAATAACAATGGAAGAAAGAACTTTGAAGATCGTAGGAGGGACCAAGACGATCAGGGGCGGAATCCTCAGCCTAGAGGACTGGTTATAAATACAATCTTCGGAGGAGCACGACCCCGAGGGCCTGTGATAAACACAATTTTTGGAGGACCTACTGCTGCTGGGTTATTCAAGAACTCTAGGAAAGCGTATTCCCGAGAAGTTATGCATATTGTTGGGGAAGCCCCGAAGAGGGCCATGACATGAGTAACCATGTCTTTTGATGATTCTGATCTGGAGGGTGTGAAATTTCCCCATGATGACCCGTTGGTTATAACCCCGATAATAGGGAATAGCCCAGTGAGAAGGGTCCTTGTGGATAATGGTGCTTCAGTGGATATCTTGCTCCATGACACCTTTTTGAGGATGGGATATAATGACTCCCAATTGACCCCAACCGACATGCCAATATATGGGTTTGCGGGAGTGGAGTGCCCTGTAGAGGGGATAATCAAGTTGCCAATAACCATAGGACAGGAACCAAGGCAAGCAACTCAGAAGTTGGACTTCGTGGTGGTGAAGGCTAGTTTGACTTATCATGGGAAGAACAGGGATACACGCCTTCAAGGAAGTCCCTTCTTCCTACCATTTAATTATGAAGTTTCCAACCCGGGATGGGATTGGAGAAGAGAGAGGAGACCAAAAGATGGCTAGAAGCTGTTATGTGGCCTTTTTGAGGGCAGATGGAGTTGGGGATAGGTTCTTCCTATTGAATATCTGGATATCCGAGAGAATGACGTGAAAAGAGGAAAGCCATCAGAAGACTTGGTTTCTATTCCTTTAGCCCCCGAAGATCCTGAGAAGGTGACTTTTATTGGAGCAACGCTCAAGGATCCCCTTAGAGGGAAGTTGGTGAAATTTTTGCAAGAAAATAGTGACGTATTCGCATGGTCAGCAGCTGATATGCCAGGCATATACCCGGAACTGATTACTCACAAGCTAAATGTGGACCCAAATCGGAAGACAGTGAAACAAAAGAAAAGAAGTTTTGCTCCAGAAAGGCAAGAAGCTATAAAATAGGAAGTGGAGAAGCTCTTAGAGGCTGGTTTCATTGAGGAGATTCAATTTCCAGAATGGTTAGCAATCCCTGTAATGGTGAAGAAGGCCAATGGAAAATGGAGGATGTTTGTGGACTTCACTGATCTAAATGATGCATGTCCTAAGGACTGTTTCCCGTTACCAAGGATCGATACTTTGATAGACGCCACTGTTGGGCACGAAATGCTGAGCTTCATGGATGGATTTAGTGGATATAATCAGATTAAGATGCACAAGGATGACATTCCAAAGGTATCATTCATCACTGACTTTGGTGTTTATTGTTATCTTGTTATGGCATTTGGTCTTAAAAATGCAGGAGCCACCTATCAAAGGTTGGTAAATAAAATTTTTAAGGATCTTATTGGCAAGACTATGGAAGTCTATGTTGATGACATGTTAGTCAAGAGTCTAGAAAAGACTAATCATATAACCCATTTGAGGGAAGCTTTTGAGGTCCTAAGGTACCACAAGATGATGTTAAATCCTACAAAGTGTGCTTTCAGAGTAGGATCTGGAATTTTTTTGGGATTGATGGTCTCCAAGAGAGGGATCGAGGCTAACCCTGATAAAATAAAGGTAATCCTGGACATGGAACCACCAAAAACTATCAAGGATGTTCAGAAGCTCACAAGAAGGGTTGCTGCGCTGGGACGATTTATCTCCAAGTCAGGAGACAAGTGCTTATCATTCTTCAAGTCACTAAAAAACATTAAGGACTTTGTATGGAGTGAGGAAAACTAGAAGGCTTTCGAGGAGTTAAAGAAATATATGGCCCATGCCCCGTTGTTGGCCAAACCAGCTTTGAATGAAGTTTTATACTTGTACTTGGCCGTTTCAGAGAGTGCCTTGAGCGCTATGTTGATTAAGGAGGAACTGAAAATCCAGAAACCCGTATACTATATCAGCAAAATTTTGCATGGTGCTGAGTTGAATTATTCAACTATTGAGAAATTTGCTCTAGCCTTGGTAATGGCTTCAAGAAAGTTACGTCCTTACTTTCAGGCTCATCAAATTGAGGTACTAACAAATCAGCCCCTGAGAAATATCATTCATAGTCCCAAGGCTAGTGGGAGGTTGATCAAATAGGCAATAGAGCTGGGAGAGTTCGACATCAAGTATAAGCCACGGACAACAATAAAAGCCAAGGCATTAGCTGACTTTGTGGTGGAATGTACCATACCCAACCAAGAAGTCGGGGGGCAGGAAGATATCATACCTCAAGACAAGGAAGTTGATAAGGGGGACAAAGAGAAGGATGATAAGGACAAAGAATATTGGGTTATCTATTTTGATGGAGCATCAAAAACAAATTCAAGTGGAGCAGGATTTGTTTTACAAAGCCCTAATGGGTTCTTGATTGAGTATGCTATGAAGCTAGACTCCCGACCACAAACAATGAGGCATAATATGAAGCCCTGATAGCTGGCCTCGGCCTAGCAGGGACACTTAGAGTCAAGAACTTAAAAGTCCGTGGAGACTCGAAGCTAGTCATATCCCAGGTACAGGGAGAGTTTGAGGCAAGGGATGATACAATGGTTAAGTATGTCCGCCTAGTAAGGGCTGTGATGACCCAATTTGATGAATGCCATATTGAGCACATTCCAAGGGAGGAAAATGCTAAGGTAGATGCATTGTCAAAGTTTGCTTCATCTGAGATAGAAGAAAGTTCTGAAAGTGTATACTTTCGCGTTTTAAAAACACGGAGCATTGATGTTAAGCTTGTGGCTCCTATAGGCTTGGGGACATCATGGATAGATCCCATTAAGGCTCACATTCAAACCGGTTGGTTGTCAAACGATGCTACTGAAGCACGAAAATTGGTTGTTCAAGCACTAAGATACTCTTTGATAGATGGAATTTTATATAAAAGATTTTTCGTGGTTCCCTACTTAAGGTGTCTCAGGCCTGATGAGGCACGTTTGGCTCTTGAAGAAGTACATGAAGGCATATGTGGGAAACACTTGGGGGGCAGGGCCTTAGCTCATAAGATAACCCGTTTAGGCTTTTATTGGCCAGAAATGATGGCTGATGCCAAAGAATATGTGAAAAAGTGTGACCGATGTCAGAAGCACGCACCGGTTGTTAGACAACCCCCCCGGATGCTGACCTCCATCAACTCGCCCATTCCCTTTGCCATGTGGGGAATGGATATTCTGGGGCATTTCCCCATGGCCACGGCACAAAGGAAGTTTTTGATTGTAGCCATTGATTATTTTACCAAGTGGATTGAAGCCAAGCCCTTGGCCAAAATCACAACTACGCAGGTTGCACAATTCCTGTGGGAAAATATCATGTGCCGGTATGGAAATCATCGCATCCTAGTCACTGATAATGGAACACAATTCAAAAAGAGGAATTCAAGAAGTACTGTAAAGAAAATGAAATTGAGTTACGGTTCACCTCTGTGGCTCACCCGCAAGCCAATGGGCAAGCGGAAGTGGCGAATCGAATAATCCTAGATGGACTAAAGAAGAGGATTGAGAAGTCAAGGAATAACTGGGTGGATGAAATACTGCCAATACTATGGGCTTATAGGACTACCTGTAGAGTCACGACTGGAGCAACTCCCTTCATGTTAGCATATGGTGCAGAAGCAGTTGTTCCTGTAGAGATATCACATTCCTCCACCAAGATTCAAGCTTTCAATGCTGAGGAAAATGAAGAAGGGCAAAGGTTAGCCCTGGATTTAATTGATGAAGTACGGGATGAGGCACATGCAAAGATAGTGGAATATCATAAAGAAGCTTCGTTCAACTACAACCTAAGGGTTAAAGAAATATTCTTCAAACAAGGTGAATTAATCTTAAGCAAAGTGGAAGCTTCTGGCATAGGGCAGAAAGGGAAACTTGCCCCAAATTGGGAAGGGCCATACAAAGTCAAAAGCGTTCAGGGTAGAGGAACCTACAAGCTGCAGACTATGGATGGTTTTGAAGTCCCGAGAACATGGCATGCCCAAAACCTGAAGGTTTACTATGCGTAGAACAGTTAAAGTACGATTCTCATTTGTCAGAGTGACAAGTAGGTTTAAAAGCACCTTGAAGCTTTGCTTGCTTAGGATTTTTTATATAGAAGATATGTTTTAGATTTTATCAGGGTTGAACCCATTTCATGTAAGGTATCAAGAATACCAAGTTATAATAAAAAGCGTTCGACTTAATCTTAGCCTATTAGATTGATGCATTGTGAAGGATAAAACCAAGTTATAAACTTGAGCTTGAAAAATCGGAAAAAATACGGTGATGCTTGAGCAAATACAACTGAAAATAATAAAAGTTAATTACAAAGTTCAATATTGTCTAAGAAAGAAGAAATACATAAAAACTTAGGCCTCGGAAGGCTGGGATTCTTCGGAACCACTATATGAAGTCTCCTCGGATGTCTCTTCAGTCGGTCCCTCAGAAGTCTCCGCAGAGGTTCCCTCGGAACTATCTTCGGGCACTTTGGATGCTACATGAGACGCTGGTTTAGGAGACGCTGGCTTTGGAGGCTCTTCTACCCTGGCCTTCGTTATAATGGGCTCAGGCTCCTCCTTGGAAGAAGATTCCTCCTCTTCAGAGCTGGATTCAAGCTCCTTCCTTTTTTGGCCTTGACTCCCCGACGGGCCATCCTTAATCAGATCAGCAAGTTTATCTGAAACGCCCCCAAGTGCTGGAACTCGCACAGGACAAGGGAAGGAAGACTGTTCAAGGACTTCTGGAAATTCGTCCTGGATAGCCTCCACAGTGGCGTCCCAGCCTTCTTTGTAGCTGACTGGATGAAGGAGGGCATCATGCTCCACCATTAGATCCTTGAATTCCTGAGTATCCATCCAGCCGTCAAAGGCTTTGTCCTTTTGATCCTTGAGGATAACATTTTCAGCCCGGGCCGTTTCCAGGTCAGAAGTTGATTAGGCGAGTTGGGCTTCAAGGGCCTCTATTCTTTGGTTGGCCTCCTCCAGCTTCTTGTTCGCATCCTCTAGGCCAACTTTCCAAGCCTTGGCTTGGTGAATCGCCCCTTAAAAATGGGCGTTCGCCTATAAGATACAAAGAAAAAGTAAGAAATGGGAAAAATTACAAAAAAAAAGAAGAAAAACTATGAATGTCAAAGGAAAAAGACGTACCGTCGCCAAAGCCTGAGCTCTGAAAAGCTCGTTAGCCTCCAAATCCTGTTGAAGGACAAAATCTTGATAGTCAACAGGGGAAATGGAATGCATAGACCATTCCTTGGCAAGCGTTGTGTTGCCTACAATTGAATCCTTGCCCCGGATTCCCCAAGCGGGTTGGAAGAAAGCCCCTGGTTTTTGTTTGGTACATAAAATTTGGCTGGGGCCTTCTTCGCCTGGTTCCTTCGCCTGGAGTAGAAACTCTGGGAAACGATCCCCGAGGCGCGGGTCTTTGAAGACCTTCCCAACACGTTTCATCTTGGTTATCTCCAGGTCTTTAGGCTTTGTAGCCTCCTAAATCTTCTCAGCCACTGCAACAAATAATAAAAGGGAGTTGAGAAATTAGCAAGGTAAAAAATGGAAGAAACGAAGACAACTAGGGAAGGAAGGAAACATACTCTTTTTAGGAACGGGAGAAAGGCCACGTTCTATAAGAACGGTCTCCCTGATAAGATCCCAAGAATGGGAAGTCCCATTATCTTGAGTAAGGATGTTGAAAGCTTTGGTCTCCTCCTCAGACAAAACTATATCATTAGGGCTCCCATCTACGGCTAGCCCAAAAGACGAGTGAAATAGGGTGCCCCAATCGCCACCCTCCCAAATGACGTACAAAAAATCTTTCTTCCACCCCAAATTGTTGTCAGGGATGGACTTCCCGTTCACTATATGGGGAACGGTTGGGCGCTGGTTTAAAGAAACCCACCCCGGATTCTTGTCAGGACTGTTCTTGAACTGAAAAATCTTTCTAAAAACAGCAACAGAAGTAGGGACATTGTGCTTGGCGCATTGCGATAGATAACACAGAATCAACCTCCAAGAGTTAGGAGGGAGTTGGAAAGGGTTGATGCCCACATCAACTAGCAAAACAGGGATAAATGGGTGAAAGGGGAGTCTGATACCTGCCCATAAAGTGTCCCTATAGACGCATAGTGCGTCCTTCCTCCATTGACAGGCCCTGTCGGCCTGACCCGCAAGAACTAGCTTGAAAGGTTCCTTGATTTGGAAACAACCACTCAACTTGTCCAGCTCCTTTGGATCCTGCAAGGCACTGATATGGTCGTGCGCGTCTAAATGTGCATCAGACGGGTACTCATCCCCTCGGGTGTTGATCATATCAATCAAGGAAGTGTACCTTGATCGAATGGGAAATTCATTGGACTTTCTAGCCACATTCATCTTGGCCAAACGAGTCATCTTCTTATCAGCCATCTAAAAAAAGGGGGGGCACATAAGAAGACAATTTTAAACGCAAACTATGCAAAAACAAGCACAAGAAGAAAAAGGGTTTACCTGAAGTAATGCTTTGGGGCTTGCTAAATGGAGGCTTTGGGGCTTTAAATACTCCGACCTACAGTTATTTCTCTGAGATCCTTAACAGAAGAAAAAAGAAGGAGAATTTAGAAATGAGAAAGTGAGGAGCAATAGACTCTACTCACTCCTTTATATAGGAGAAAAAGTGAAGTTGAAGGGACAAAAAGCCCAATAAGGATAAAGGCCCAAAGAAGAAAACCCAGAAATGGAACGTTCCAGAATACTCCAAGGAATTCCAAAGAAAATAAATAAAAATTCCCGAGAATTCTAAAGAAGGTGTTTTAATATATTAAAGCCCAGATTAATATGGAAGAGGCCCAATGGGAGGCCCAAATCCAATTAAGATTTGGAAAAATAGAAGGCCCAAATCCAATTAGGATTTGGAAAAATAGAAGGCCCAAATCCAATTAGGATTTAGAAAAATACAGGCCCAAATCAAAGCCCTAAAAAAGATAAGGCCCAAAAAAGGCCCAATCCAAATTGAATTAGAAGGAGGCCCAATAAGACCAGGATTGAGGTCGAATTCCAGGTCGTGAATTCTGTTCGAATTCTTTCGAACAGACACCCGAAAATTACGGGTATAATAGAACAGGATTGAGGTCAAAAGCCAGGTAAATAAGACCAGGATTGAGGTCGAATCCCAGGTCGTGAATTCTAATCGAATTCTTTCGAACAGACACCTGAAAATTACGGGTATAATAGAACATGATTGAGGTCGAAAGCCAGACCAGGATTGAGGTCGAATTCCTGAATCAAGCACAATATTTTTCAATAATAAGTGCAGAAACCTAGACTAAATTCCAGGTCAAAGAATCGACTAGGATCCTGGTCGAAATCCAGGTCGTGAATCCTAGTCGAAGCCTAACGACCAGGAAGCAAATAAGCACAGAAATCTCGACTAAGATCTAGGTCGAAGGTTCAGCTAGGATCCTGGTGAAATCCAGGTCGTGAATCCTAGTCGAAACCTGACGACCAGGAAGCAAAGAAAGACATAATTTTCGACCAAAATCCAGGTCGAAGATTCGACTAGGATCCTGGTCGAAATTTAGGTCGTGGATCCTAGTCGAAGTCCTTCGACCAGGATTGAAAGGCCAGTCGAAATTTCGACTGGGATCCTGGTCGAAAAAGGGCTGAAAAATTGAAAATATTTGTGAAAAATTGCAGAAAATTTGAAAAAAAAAATCTCGGAAAAAAGTGAAAATTCTTGAAAAATACCAGAAAATTCCTAAAAATAGGGAGAAGGTAAGAAAATAAAAGGGAAGTTTTTAAACGACCTTGAAGCCGCGTACAAGGCAAATCGTTGTAAACGTGTAGGTCGCTCCACACTTTAAGCAAAAGGATACCCTGAAAGGGAATGAACGAACTTAACTTTTATGAAATCTTATACGGTTTCCCAAAAGTTGGGGGGCAAATGATAAGGATAAATAAATCCTGATTGTGTAATTAAATATTACATTAATCATACATGATTTGGGCTGCTAGACCCAATAAGAAGATGTATGACATTCAGACCAAAAAGGCTAACACATTGATCAGACCTGATGGAACAAAGAAGGCCCAAAAACCCTGAATATTAATTAATTTCGTAATTAAATAATAAGAGAAAAATTAGCTATTGGGAAGAGTCTCAATGAGGACATAAATCCTTGCAGATTAGCCTCTAAGGGACCTAGAAGGATAAGGAATCAGTTTCCTACTATTTAGGACTCCAAAGTCCATTCTAATTCTGAGACTTGGCTACCAAGTCTCCTATACCAAGTCCAATTCAAGGACCACCAACATCTATATAAGGGGTCTAACCCCACAACTCAGAACTACGTTTTTTGGCTTGATTCTCTAATTCACAGAGATACGTAGGCATCTCGTAAAGGCAGAGTTAAGCTACGAAACACGAGAGCAGCCATTAAAGGCCCTGAGCTCCCGAACCTTAGTAATAAATACAGCAAATAATAACCTTAGTTTTTTTATCCATAACACCGCCTTAGTATTTACACTAACTTGTGACTCAGGTCTACCATTGAAAGAGCTTGCTTACGACTAGAGTGAAGCATACAAGCCTTTGTACTTAATTTATTGGCAATATAACCTACGTTGCGACCTTGTATACCTCTTGGGCATCTAACTGGCGACTTGTACTCCCCTAGTATAAGCTTACTTGTGACTTGGAAGTGTCTTGTGGAGCCAGGAATAATTATATGGGCCATAGAGCACATGGGTGCATACTTTATGTCTCTTCCTAGTTATAACTGGCGACCAAGACCTTCTAGTATAGCTAGAAAGATCTTTTGCCTTAGAAAAATAATCATACAATGCTAACAAACACCTAACTGATGACCAAGAAGTAAAGAGATGCCCTTGTAAAATTATTTTTGCTCTAAATTATTCCCTGAGGCTCGTACTAAATCAAGATCAGTTCTTGTACTGATATATTGAACTGTATTTTCAGGATATTGCTTCTGATAATCAATATACTGATCATGGCGACTCATACTACAAGGTATTGATCACTTTGACTTAATTTCTGTAGAGCACTACAATCCCAAAGTTGTCCCGCCTTCAAGTCTTCTTTTTGAGTCTTTATATAACCCATAAAACCTGTATTCCCATATACGAATCCTCAATCTTTCTAATTATAGTACTTAGTTTCCTTTCAAAAATCACTGACACCTAGTACAATGGTCTGGTTCACAGGTGACTAGTTCTGCTCTCAGGGCTTCCTACTATATCTTCTCAAATCATTGTCAAGTCTTTTACCAGATATAAACAACTTCACTAAGAATCCTTAAGGTCTTTACACTGATCCTGATAACTGCTTCGAATGACTCCAACTTTATTCTTCTGTTGCCTAAACATGTTATTGAACTTCATACGGATCACTATTGATGTCGTCTTTATTATAGCTACCAAAACCATCGTGTATATGCACAATAAAAAATCTGTACTGATTCTAGTGGAATGTAGATTATTTCAAAGTCCTTTATTTTATGTTGAGTTATCCAAACCAGTATTGTTAAGTTATACATACAGCTTCATTCTTGCTCAACACAAGTCAAGTCAAGGATACAAAGAGAGTGAATATGGGGCATCTGTCAATGAAGCAGTTGAATGACAGATTGGAGAAAATTGAGGTCAAGGCAGATTCTAAGAGGAAAAGCAACAGGAATGGGAAAGTAGGAACTAAAAAACATAACAAATACATACCTGATAAGTATGCACCTAGAAAGACTTGTGTGAAGTATGGTAGTGTTAATCATTTATCTGTTAATTGCAAATCTGTTATGCCTACACCCATGTTTGCACCTCCCTCTTTTCCCTACATGCCCACATTACCAATGAATGTCATGCCTATTATGCTTGCACAGAATCTAAATGCAAAATTTGCTAATAGGCCATTTGTACAAAATCCTTATTATGCTGCATTTAATATGCCTTAAATGCCATTTAGGATGCTTTTTTAGAATAACATGTTTACACATTCCATGCCATTTCATGCTAACCAACCTAGCCTAATAATTATGTGTTTGTTAATGGTTTTCAAAGCCCTACTCCTATGACCAAAGATCACTCTCAATCACCTAAGTCAAATGAGGAAAAACCCAAGAAATCTAAAAAGAAAGCTAACAAGGCAGGACCCAAGGAAACTTGGGTACCAAAATCAACTTGATTTGATTTTGATGTGTGCGGGGAAACAAAAAGAGTCCATGGATCTAGATAGTGGATGCTCAAGGCATATGACTGGAGACTCTACCCTACTCACTGAGTTCAAGGAAAAAGCTGGCCCAAGTATTACTTTTGGAGATGACAACAAAGAGTATGGGATATGGCTTGATTTCAAAAGAGAATGTCATCATTGAAGAAGTTGCTCTAGTGGATGGACTCAAACACAATCTTTTGTATGTCAGCCAGCTATATGAAAAAGGAAACTATGTAACTTTCAATTCTAGAGCCTGTGTTGTTACAAACAAGAAAAATAACAAAGTGGTTTCCACTGGAGTGAGAAAAGGAAATATGTATCCAGCTAACTTCAACTCATCTAATGTAAATTCTATTACTTGTCTTTTCAGCAAAGCAAGTCAAGATGAAAGTTGGCTATGGCACAAGAAGCTGTCTCATCTGAACTTCAAGACTATGAATGAATTAGTCAGGAAAGACCTAGTCAGAGGCATTTCTCAGGTTGAGTTCTCAAAATATGGATTGTGTGATGCTTGTCAAAAGGGAAACAAATTAAAGCATCATTCAAAAGGAAGCTTGAATCTATAATTGAAGAACCACTACAACTGTTGTACATGGACTTGTTTGGACCAGAGAATGTGTTGTCAATTTCAAAGAAGAGATATTTCCTAATGATTGTGGATGATTTCTCAAAGTTCTCTTGGACATATTTTTTTAAATCTAAAGATGAAGCTAATGAAATCATTACCAATCATATGAGGAAAGTCAACAATCATCCTGATCTCAAAGTTAAAAGAATTAGGAGTGACAATGGAACTAAGTTCAAGAATTCTGTACTGAGGTTGTTCTGTGAAGAAAATGGGATCATGCATGAGTTTTTAAAAGCAAGGACTCCACAACAAAGTAGAGTGGTGGAAAGAAATAATAGATCTCTAATTGAAGCTACAAGAACCATGCTAGAGGAATCAAAGTTACCAACTTATTTTTGGGCTGAAGCTGTCAATACTGCATGCTACACTCAGAATATTTCTTTGGTTAATCAAGAAAAATGCATGAACTCTTATCAATTATTCAAGAATAAGAAGCCAACACTGAACTTTCTTCATGTTTTTGGATGCAAATGCTACATTCTAAGGAATCAAACTGAGCAATATGGAAAGTTTTATGCCAAAGCAGATGAAGGTATCTTTGTTAGATATGCAGTTGGAAAAGCATATATAGTCTACAATCTAAGAACCAACATTGTTGTGGAATCTGTACATGTTGTGTTTGATGATAAGAAGATTGAAGGACTGCAAGATGAAGGTTTCCATGAAAGCCTTAAATTTGACAATGTTGAGATGAATTGTGATGATAGTGATGATGAAAGTGATCAAGAAATAATTACTAAGGAATATGTAGAAAAATGAACAACAAATGAAACACAAAATTCTACATCCGTCGAAAGATAAAATGTTGTATCCATCGAAAGATCAAGTATGGCATCCGTTGAAAGACATGGCGCATCATCCGTTGACTAGAAAACTGTATCATCCGTCGAAAGGCAAAATTCAGCATCTGTTGAACCCTCAATAGGAGTTGAAATTCACTCTACATCACCGAATGAAAGTACCCAATCTCAAATCAAAGATCCATAAACTCAGGGGGAGTTTCTTCAAATCAAAACTCAGTCATACATTAAGACAACTATGAGGCCTCTTCATCTAGAGATAATCTACCGCAACAAAGAAAATGGACTAGAGATTACCCATTTGAATTAATTATTGGTGAATCATTATCAAGAGTGCAAACAAGAAAAGCAACTCAAGATGAATTTCTTTATAGCAGCTTTCTGTCACAAGAAGAGCCAAAGAAGGTAGAAGAAGCTTTGTTGGATCCTTATTGGATTTTAGCTATGCAAGAAGAGCTAAACCAATTTGAAAGAAATAAAGTATGGAAGCTGGTACCCAAATCTAAAGGAAAGAATTCTATTGACACCAAATGGGTATTCAGAAATAAGATGGATGAAAATGGCATAGTCATAAGGAACAAAGCGAGATTGGTTGCTAAGGGTTATTGTCAACAAGAAGGAATAGATTTTGATGAAACTTTTGCTCCTGTTGCAAGACTTGGAGCCATCAGAATTTTTCTATCCTATGCAGCCCATACCAATTTCAAAGTCTATCAAATGGATGTAAATAGTGCTTTTATGAATGGATATTTGGAGGAGGAAGTCTATGTCAGTCAGCCTTCTGGTTTTGAAGACCCCAATTTTCCAGAATATGTCTATTATCTTTTAAAAGCACTTTATGGATTGAAGCAAGCACCTAGAGCCTCGTATGATACTTTATCAAAGTTCCTTTTAGAAAATCATTTCACAAGAGGTACTATTGACAAAACTCTTTTCTTTAAAAATGTTAATGGCTCTGGTATACTTGTTCAAATTTATGTAAATGACATTATATTTGGTTCTATAGATGATAAACTTTGTAAAAAGTTTGACAAATTGATGCAAAGTAAATATGAAATGAGCATGATGGGAGAACTAACTTACTTTCTTGGTCTATAAGTTAAGCAAGTTAGTGATGAAATATTCATTAGTCAAACTAAATACATTCATGATCTTTAAAGATGTTTGACTTAAGGGATTACACATCTGCAAAAACTCCCCATGGCCACTGCCACTAAACTTCAAATAAACACAACTGAAAAGTTTGTGAATATTTCAAATTATAGATGAATGGTAGGTTCACTTTTATATTTGACAACTAGTAGGCCAAATATAATGTTTGCTACTTGTCTTTGTGCTAGATTTCAAGTTGATCCTAGAGAATCTCATTTAGTAGCTATAAAGAGAATTTTTAGATATCTCCAAGGGACACCAAAACTTGGAATTTGGTACCCAAGAGATTCTTGTTTTGATCTAATTGGTTATTCAGATGCAGATTATGCAGGTTATAAAATAGATAAAAAAGGTACAACGGGAATCTGTCGGTTTCTAGGAAACAAGCTAGTGTCCTGGTTTAGTAAGAATCAAAATTCAGTTTCTACTTCCACAGATGAGGCTGAATATATTGCTGCTAGTAGCTGTTGTGCACAGATTCTATGGATGAGAAACCAACTATTGGATTATGGTCTACATCTAGACAAGATTCCAATTTTTTGTGACAACACAAATGCCATTGTCATTACTAAAAATCTTGTGCAACATTGAAGGACAAAGCACATCGACATCAAGTACCACTTCATTAGAGAACATGTCATGAATGGTACCGCGGAACTTCATTTTGTTCCAAGTGAGCAGCAACTTGTAGAAATCTTTACCAGACTACTTTATGAATCAAGTTTCTCTAGGTTGGTAAGTGAGTTAGGTATGCTTAATTATTCTTAATTCATTTTGAGGTTATGCAATTTGAAATGCAGCCAAAAATAAATTTTATTTTTCCTGAAAAGATGAAATTTTGGCTAAGTCAAAACTAATCTCTTAACGAATGTTCATTATCCGTTGAGAATGAATATCCATTGAATTTCATTATCCGTTGAAAGTCAAATATATTTCTGGGTACTTTATCCCTCGATGAATAATGGTACATCGCATATCCGTCAAATTGCTCCAATCATAGCCGTTAATTGTAAACCCTATCCGACGAATTTACTTACAGTATGTATGTATATGTCGATGGATAATTTTTGGAATTTCTACAGTCTGTTATAATTTTTAAAAGGTTATTTTCGGAAATTATCATTGGATACTTTATTTTACTTTTAATTATTTGTTTGTCTTTTTTGTGAGAAAGTATAAAAACCACTTCCATTTTTATTTCACTTTTATCTTTCTCTGGATTTACAAGATTTACAAAGAAAATTTCACTCTCTTCATCTTCAAAACCCATTTCTCTCTGTAACTGCGTACTACGCAAAAATGGCACCAGTAGTCAAAATTATGTCTCAATCTGGGTTCGTCTACGAGAAAAACAACTTCATAGCACTTGTGCACAAGAGTGTTGCTTCTGAAGACTTTCACAAGATGATGGACTTCATTAGCAACTGGAAGTTGAAATACTCTATGCTCAAGTCTCTAGTGATTTACTGCGAGGTTGTGGAGCAAGTTTGGACCACGGCCATTTTTAATTCTACAGACATAAACATTACCTACAGTCTTAAGGGTAATGAATTATGTGTTAACTATGATGAGGTTCAAGCTTGTTTTAAATTTCCTAAAAATAACGCATCTGTTTCACACACAGACACTGATGTGAGTAACATGCTTAATTATATGGGTTACTCTCTTGATTCTGCTAATTTAGGTGGAATCATAAGAAAGGGCCTTACAAAAAATGGAGTTTTCTATGTGAATATTTTATAAAAGTATTTTCTGGAAAAATAAGTAATTTTGATGCAATTACTTCTTCCATGCTTAATATGCTGTACATGCTCTTAAATGACAAGTATTTTAATTTTAGTAATTATGTCATGCTAGAGTTAGGGTATAAGTTATGAGATATTAATAAAAGACCAAAGAATGTATATTATGCTAGGTTTCCTATGATGCTAGCTAATCATATATCTAAAGATCTTTTAATTGAGAATCCAAACAACAAGGTTGCTTGTTGGGTCAAAGTAAAAAGAGTGTTTGCTGATTTATGTAGGAACAATCTCAATGATGAAGTGCCTCTTCACTACATGCCAATCATGGAGGCACCTCAGGTAAGTGAGGTAAATGTTCTTGTCTCTAACTCTTCCCAAACTACTATTTCTTTGAGTTCACCTGTGGCTATGGCATCTCTAACTATAACCAAATAGAAGCCTACCCAAACCACTAAACCAAAATCTTTTAAAGCCAAATCAAAGAAGCCATACTCTAGTTTCTCCCAAAAGAAACTAGTTTTAAAAACTACCACAACACCTAAGGGGAGTGTGAAGGGTAGTGATCAAGGTGAGGGAAAGGGTGAAAATCAAAGAATCCATAAGAATAAGGTGAGAGAGGTTAGTGTGTCCCATCCAAGCCACTCCATACTCTCCCAAAAGGCTGTGGTGCTTAATAAGGAAATTAGCACATTACCAGGTACATCCTCCCAAAACGATGTGAACAAAAGGGGTAGGACACCAAAGACCAAACTCAAACTTATATTAAAAAGAAGAAGTTGAAACCCTTAGAGGAGTCACAGGATGCACACACAGTGCCAACTGTAGTCAAAGACTCTGTTACAGCACCATCTCAAAGTCAGTTTGATATAGCTCCAATAAATATGGAGTCATAGCCAAATTCTCTCATTATTGTTACACCAGACACACACAATTCTCCCATAAACTCACTGGATGTGGACATGATAAACACATCAATTCCTGATTCTCCATCTTTAAAATTAATGGAAGAGCCAACATCTACAACAAGTGAGCATATTTTATTGATGATTTATTGGCTCACTTGCCCTTTCTTTCTAAAACTAATGATGAGTCTGTGCATAAAAATCTAAAATCAATCTCCACAAAATTAATTATAGTTTCAACTTCTACCTCTTTTATTTATACTTCCTTGATGGATATTCCTCATCCGTCGATCAGTGATTATCCCTCGACGAATAAGCTTAACATCAATTGTCTGTTAACATTCATAACTATTAGGTCCAAAAGGTACATACAGAGGAGGGGGTGAATGTATGTTTTTCATTTTTATCAAATTAATGCAGCGGAATATGAAAACTAAAATGAAATAAATAAACAAAGAGATTATGCGTAAATATTATTTTTATTCAAAAGTATAAATACCCGGAGGGTTTGCTTACAAGTCCAAATACAAAGATTTGAAGCTACAAATACAAAGGAAGCAAAACAATGGCTATCACTCTAGGGTTCTTTTTATCACTCTAAAGATCTATAGATCCTTTATCAAATGATAATAAATACACACAAAGAGGCTACAAATAATGAGTTGAACAAAATATAAGACTTTAATGAGGTGTGAATCAGATTGGACATCACTTCTCTCTTTAATTTCAATAAATTAAATCGAACAATTCTCTGGGAAAATATTTCTGCAAAGCTTCGCTTGAATGTGCTGAGAAGTGTTATTTTTCAATCTGCTACTGATTTGATTATATAGAGTGGTAGGATGTAGGAGAGAGAAGGAGTCTACGTGGCTGCACCAGAACCAAGTAATTTAAAATGTACAGCTTGCATATAATTTACTTGCGACCTCTGAAGCTTCACTTTAATTTTACTTGCGACCTGTAACTTCCTTGAGAGTACTGGGATTTTTAATTTTTGTTTCACACTAACTTGTGACCAGAGGGATAGATGAATTTTTGCACTTGGAATTAATTAACTTAAATCTTACTGGTGACTAGGTAGTAGAATGGGACTAGAAATAATTATTTTTCCTTGGATTTGTTTGTATTTGGCATCTACAAGGGAAAACTTTAGTTGCGACTTGGTGAAGCAGTAGTACTACATTTGCATATTTTTCTTTCAGTTACTTACTTGTGCTCCATACTGCCTAGATGACTTGCGAATAGTATTCTCTTAGTGAAGCTTAGTCGCGAACAAGAACAAACAAGGAAGAAGAGTTGTTTTGTTTAACTGCTTACTTGCGACTGTGAGTTTGTAATGTGGTATGAGTTTTAGGTGCAATTGATGATATAAAGCAGAAACTATCAAAAGTTCACATCAGATTTTATATCAACAGATGATAATGATGATATCAATGAATGATGAAATTGACGGATGATATCAATGGATGATGATGTCAACTGATGATGTAATCAGTATTTGTCACATCAGTTGATCTTTGATAAGGAAAAGGAAACAGGAACTCAAGGCGGTGAAGGACTTAATCTCAGAAGCATTGTATTAGGTTTCCTTGTTGTTAATAGAACAGGATTCCTTATACATTGTGTAGTTGTGCTCTATATAAAGCACATTTTAGGTTCATGCTATAAGCATTACGAACATTATTATATCTTTCGCATAACCTAGAAGCTCTCAAGGATACTTGTTTATCCTTTCGAGAGAGTACGATTGTAATCAGTTTTTATCTGTTAATATAAAAACTGTTGATTCTGTTGAAGCTTTGTCGAATTGATTGTATTAACTATATTCACCCCCCCTCTTTAGTTGATTAAGGACCTAACAATTGGTATCAGAGCTTGCTGTTAAAGTATAAACAGTTTAAGATCTGAAAATCAATGTACAATAGGAGACAAAGAAGAAGAAACGCAGAATCTGATGCGACCATCCCCAGCCACATCACAGATAAGAAGCAAAATGAGTAGATTTGAAGCAATCAAGTTGCCTATCCTTGAGATACATGAATATCCAATCTGGAATGTCAGGATGGCCATGTGTTTAGAAGCCACATATCCTGAATATCTCAACAGGATCTATGATGGTCCTCATAGACCAATGAAGGTAGTAGTTTCGCTTGCAGGAGAACCAGAAAAGATGATAGACAAAGACATGAAGGACTATTCTCCTGAAGATCTCTCATCTATCATGAAGGATGCTAAGGTCAGACACATCCTGCACAACAGTCTTGATAGTGTTATGTCCAATAGAGTCATTGGATGTAAGACAACAAAAGAGATATAGAATGCTTTAGAAGTAAAGTGTCAAGGTACAACCGCTATCAAGAAGAACAGGAGGACTGTACTTACTCAAGAATATGAGCACTTTGACTCAAGAGACAACGAGTCCTTAACTGAGATCTATGATAGATTTCAGAAGCTGCTGAATGATTTATCCCTTGTCAACAAAAAATATGATTTGGAGGACTCAAACTTGAAGTTCTTACTTGCTCTCCCTGAAAAGTGGAACTTTAATGTCACATCAATAAGGGAAAACTATCAACTTGATAACACACCTCTAGATGAGATCTATGGAGTTCTGAAAACTGATGAACTAGAGATGGAGCAAAGAAGCAAGAGGAAAGGATCTAAATCTAGACCAGTTGCACTCAAGGTTGAAGAGAAGCCAAATGAGAAAGCTAGGAGGAAAAGCTACTCTGAAGGGAAAGCCATGATTATAAAGTTAGATACTGAATCATCAAATTCTGATGATGACTCAAATACTGATAATGAATCAGATACTGATAGTTATCATAACAACAATGAAGAAATGGATCAAATGGCTTCCCTACTGGTTAAAATCTTCAAGAAGATGGTCTACAAAAACTTCAAGAAAGGGAGAAGATTTTCCAGAAAAGGTTCCAGTCCTCAAACTCTGATAAGGGGAACAATAGAAGAAATACTAATTGGAAGGAATCTAAATCTGGAAAACTTGACAAGTCAAAAAAGAGATGTTACAACTGTGATGGAATTGGACACTTTGCAGCTGACTGCTGAAAACCCAGAGCTGAGAAGAAACAAGCTTTAATCTCAAAGAAGAGAAACTGAGATGATTCATCAGATTCAGATGATGCGATCAATTATGCTCTCATGGCAAATGTTGATGCTGAGGCTGATAATGCTGAATTAAAGGGTGACATGAGGAATGCTCTAGTCTTGGACAGTGGATGCTCAGGACATATGACTGGTTATAAATCCCTGCTATCATAATTTGAGGAGAAGGCCGGCCCAAGTGTTTCTTATGGAGATGGCAACTTAGGAAAAAAAAATTGGGATATGGCAAAATCAAAATTGGAAATGTCACCATTGAAAATGTAGCTCTAGTTTCAGGACTCAAGAATAATCTGATCTGTGTAAGTCAAATCTATGACAGAGGTTACCATGTCAATTTTTACGAGGAGCATTGTGAAATTGTCAATAAGACTAATGGAAAGATTGCAATGACTGGTGTAAGACATGGTAGTTTATATGAATCCAGGGTCTCCATAAAAATTGATGATTCAGAAGTTTGTCTACTGAGTAGAGCATTTGTGGAAGACAACTGGAACTGGAATAAAAGACTTTCTCATCTCAACTTCAACAATATCAATGAACTTGTGAGAAAAGATCTTGTGAGAGGATTGCCCAATGCAATGTTTACTACTGATGGCTTATGTGATTCATGCCAGAAAGCCAAGAAAAGGAAAACATCTTTCAAGAGTAAAACTGAATCCTCCATTCTTAAACAATATCATCTACTTCATATTGATCTCTTTGGTCCAATGAATGTTATATCAATTTCCAATAAGAGGCATGTACTCGTAATTGTTGATGAATATACAAGTTACACATGGGTGTATTTTCTGCACACCAAGGATGAATCTCCATCCATTCTTCTTGATCATGTGAGGGAGCTGGAAAAAGGATCAACATACAAAGTGAAGATCATCAGAAGTTGTGACGCCCTCCAAACTCGGGTCAAAAGTTTGGGGTTCACAACACACACATACACAATATATAAACCTTCTTATGACAATAAAATAATAATATGTTGTGACCCTACTTACCTTCATCCACGAATCGCAACAGGTTAAATTATGCACACAAGCCTCAAACACACTTATATTACAAACATACCAAAACCCATCTATTTTAACTTACATCTGAATAATAAACATTCTTACAAACTTTCAAACTTAAATTATTAAAATTTACTCATTACGATGCTCCGATTGCACCAACATAGCACTGAGCTTTCAGTCTCATATTCAACAATCAGTTCTCAACTATACCTCTCTTTGTTTGGAAGGCAATTAGCCTTGGAAGAATGATTTTCACAATATTGATTGGTTCACTCCTATATCTGACTGCTAGTAGACATGATTTCGTATATGTTATATGTCTATGTGCAAGGTTCCAAGCTGATCCTAGAGAACCTCATCTATTAGCTATGAAAAGAATTTTTAAGTATCTCAAAGGCATCATGAATCTAGGATTATGGTATCCTAGAGATTCAAACTTTAATCTAATTGGATATTCAGATGTTGATTTTACAGGATGCAAACTAGACAGGAAAAGCACTTCTGGAAGCTGCCAATTTCTTAGTGGCAGATTGGTTTCTTGGTATAGCAAGAAATAAAAGTCAATTTCCACATCAACTGCAGAAGCTAAATACATTGTTGCAGGAAGCTGTTGTGCTCAGATTCTATGGATGAAGAATCAGCTACTGGATTATGGGTTAAACTATTCTTTTATTCCTATATATTGTGATAATCAAAGTGTTATTGCAATGACAGGAAATCCAGTGTAACATTCAATGACTAAGCACATCAGCATCAGGTACCATTTCATAAGGGAACATGTGGAAGTAGGTACAGTGGAATTTGTCTTTGTTCCAACGGATCAACATGTAACAGATATATTTACCAAGCCTCTCTGTGAAGCTACTTTTACAAGATTGGTGAATGAATTGGGAATGATACCAGGACATTTCTCAAACTCTGATAATTAAGACTGCTGATATTTTTGAAGCATGGTATCTTATTATTTGTCAATACTTGTTAGATACTGATTATTGTGCTAAATGTTGATGCCATGATAACATGCAAAATGTGCGTACATGTTCTGTCATTAGTTAAACTTGCTTTGACTAATAGTTTCTATCAGTAGTTGATAAATTCTGATATTGGTCAACCCAGTTTTGACTAATAAATCCTGATAGTCGTAATTAAAATACTGATAATGGTCATACCATAATTGACTATTATACTTCATAGTTTATTTTGAATTTATTCGAAATAAATTGTTACGCAGTATTTTAATTAATCAGTAAGTTAATGGAATATCTTTTAATTATTGAAGCTCTTGAGCTGCAAGAGAACATTATTTCTCTTGTAAAGACTATCTTGGGGATTTATCACCGCCGAGCCATGAAGAAGCAAGAAGCGTTGAAGAAGTTGAAGATGGGATAGTTTCTAAGAATAGTTTCTAGCTAGTGTTAGGACTATTTTATGAATATGCTTTGTATTCTTCTTCTTCATAATTAATGAAAATCCTTAGTCTTCTTTTGCTCTCTTATTTGGTTAATTTTTATTTTATTGTGTGTGCTTGAATGCATTTAGTTGTTCATATCCAAATCACTACTGCATGCTTAAATTTTAGATGTTTTTAATAGAGCATGTGAAAAAACTAATCTCTTTTTAAGTTTATGTGATCACTACTGTACAGATTGAGCACACTACAGGAAGTAATTGATTTTAAAGAAGAAATTTATGAAAGATTTATTCTTAGTCAATGAGGATTATTATCTTTGAGTGTACTTGACTATCTAAAGTGTCTATTACAGACATACTTTTGAGTCTTTCTTTTTCTATTCAAGAAAGTCGTTTACACTCATTTCTTAAAGCACACATCTTATATCTTAAATTTCTTCTCATAAGAGAAACACTTGTATCTTTTTCTCAAATGTTGCCAAAAATCAAGTGACGTAATTTTTAAATTATGCTCACCACTTAGAAATAACATTTAGTTGGTTAGAGACTACTTGCTGAGGTAGATATTAATGATACTAACAGAGGTACAGAGGTTTAATCAGTTTTTACTGAAGACTCTGTGAAAGCTTTCAAGAAACACATTCAAGTGTTAGTTCTTTGCAAGAAGAACAAGGTTTGAGATCATGGTACATGACAGTAACCTGATCATATCCTCTCCAATTCAAATGGAGGTTCTCATTAGTGATGAACAACTGTCATAACCACAGTATTAACTGTGAGCTTAATTGTAGATTCGCAAGGTATAAATATTGTTATTACTTTATCAGCATTTACTCTAAATACTGATTTAGTCTTTTTAGCATTTATTATTTTTCATGATATAAATCATGTTGGTATGATTACTTTTAGACCTTATTTAAGGACTACCTCTAGTTGTATGACCACATATCACCCTTCTTTAGCCACCTCTTATTTCTGTAGGACAATCTTTCTGAGGTTTTTCTGTGAGATGTGTGAAAAGATCGAGAGAAAAATAGAATTTAAGAGAGACAGGATCCTTCCTGGAAAAAGGAGAGGTAGATGAGAGATATGATTTAGTAATCCTTATGAGGAAGCTTTAACTATTAAAAGTCATGAGATGTGTGGTGTGAGGAGTAGTGAGACTACTTTAAAAGAATAGAGAGATTAAGTTATATTTGCTATATGTGTGCAGGTGCTCAGAGTACTAAAGAAACAGATGTTGAACAACAGTCTGTCGAACCTCAAGTAAACTCTGATGTACCAAGGGCTATTAATCTCCCTGCAAGTCTAAATACTAATACTTTCTTGTATTCCATACAATCTACTATTCCACCACATGAGACAATCCCTGTTTTTATTGAAAAACAGTCCATTTACTCTATTTTTCCATCACCTGAGAAAATCCCTATTGTTGCTGAAGATGTAGTAGCACAATAGTCCATTCATAAAGTTTCATCCATTTCTGAATGACCACAACATTCTGTAGGAAATGAAGTTCTGGAAGTTAATCTCGAAGCTCCAATTCATTTATCTACAATACTTAAATATGTGGAGTTAACTGCTGAAGGTGTGGAAGCTTCTGAAGCTGCTGGATCATATACTGCACCAATTTCTAATTCTATTCTACATGTTGAAACTGGTGATGAAGTTTAGTAATTAGTGAAAAATCCAGTTGTTATTAAAGAATCTAATGATGGTGAAGAAGGCAATATTTCTAATGCTATTATAGATCCTGAGGATGATCTTTTCTTCCCTGAAGATATGCCTATTGAAAAGTGGCATTTTATACAACTTATAACGTCTTATAATGGCTTAAATTGATGTCTTGAAATCAACTTTTTGTGTATTTGATGCATTTTTCTAGTATTTGTGCATTTCAGGGTATTACTTGCATTTGTGGAGAGATTTCATCAAGAATAAGCCTTGGCATGTGTTTGGCATTGCGCGTGGGAAGACAGGAGCAGAATGCAGCAAAGAACGGGAGCAAAAAATAGAGTTTTTTCCAGAAGGGGTCTGAGCGCCCGCTCAGCTCTACTGAGCGACAGCTCAGGAAGCTGAGCGCCCGCTCAGGATTGCTGAGCGGCCGCTCAGGGACGTAAATTTAAATTATTATTTTTAGACTCCTAATTCTGTTGAGCTTCCAACTTCTGAGATAGCTGGGTTTTGTGGGACTCCTATATAAGTAGTTTCCAGAGACGTTTCACGTGTTGTTGAATCGTAGTATTAATCAAGGAGCGAGGAGATAAGGAAGAAGACCGTTTTAGCACATCGCAACGAAGAGGAATCATATTTTCTTGTGATTCTCTATTTTGTTGTAACGTTGGATGCTATTTTTCTTTACTTTAAACCTATTTACTCTTGTGACGTACTCTGGTTTAATATAAGTAGTTTTAGTTATTATTCTCGTGTGTTATTATCATGTTTTCATATGAACCCATATTGATGATGAGTTCAATCATGGGCTAATTGTGATCATGTGGTCGTAACGGATTTGCTATGGAATTGTTTAGTTAGTTGTTTAATACCTTAGTGTGTGATGATTGTATGATATCTAGTATTGGTTGTGCTTATTCGTCTTGTGTGCGTCGCGAGCATATAAGATAGGGTGTTAATCTCTTGTGAAGCGACGGTGGATCTTGAGGTTTAGAACTTGCCATGCTAGCATAGGTTCATGTATGTGTATGCATGATTAGTAGGTATCTCTAACCGTTTTACTTGCCCTGTGTAATCATAAGGAATAACTTGTGCTTAAATCATTATGTTGTCAAATTTTGTAGACATATAGGGTCTCAACATAATTGATGCCTATTCAACTTCTGTCTTAATTGTGGATGCTTGGTAGAATGGTATTAGTACAATGAAAGTTGGCTTTTATCAGTTTCGTGTTGTTCGATTAATATCATCACTGTTACATGCTGAGGGTAATAACGATAACTATTGAAGGAAGTAGTAATGAAGTTGTGATCTCATGTGTGTTTAATATTGTTAATTCAAGTGTCAATTAAGTGCTTAATTCTCGTAGTTAATTGTAGTTAATAATTAGTTAATCAAATCTAAGTGTTATTGTCTTGACATTGAGAAGCAATTATACATTAGTGAGTGAGTGTTAATTGAACATAATTAGTCTGAGTCTCTGTGGGAACGAACTAGAAAGTATTCTATATTACTTGCGAACGTGTATACTTGCGTGAATATTAGCGCGTGTTTCCACCCTAATAAGTTTTTGGCGCCGCTGCCGGGGAATCGGCGTAATTGTTTAGTTTATGTACTTACTATCAGTGGTCATTAGGACTCATTGATTAAGACGTGTTACTTATTATTTCCGGTTATGTTTCAGGTACTTTAGCGAGCGTTTATGCAAACATGTTCTCGCACTCGCAAGAGGACTTTAGGTACGGCTGAGGAGAGAGACGAAGTTCTTGGTATTCCGGAGAAGATAGATTTTGAAGATTCAGATACAGAAAGTCAGCAGAAAGAACCAGTAATCATGGGTGATCGTATAGTTTCGACAGATCCAGCTCTTATGGACTTTTCTCGGCCTAAAATTGATGACATTTAGTCAAGCATCCTTCACCTGGCTATTCAGGCTAACACTTTTGAAATCAAGTCGGGCACTATTCAGATGGTGCAGAATTCTGTTTCTTTTGGAGGTGCTGCTATTGAAGATCCCAACATGCACATCAGGAATTTTTTCGAGATCTGTAGTACTTTCAAATATAATGGTATGACTGATGAGGCTATCAAGCTGAGGCTTTTCCCATTCTCACTGAGGGATAAAGCTAAGGACTGGTTACATTCTGAACCAGCTGGGTCCATCACTACTTGGCAAGATCTTGCGCAGAAGTTTCTGGTGAAGTTCTATCCAATAGCGAAAACTGCGGCTATGAGGAGTGCTCTTACTTAGTTTGTGCAGCAACCTACAGAATCTATGTGCGAAGCTTGGGAGCGCTACAAGGAGATGTTGAGAATGTGTCGACATCATGGTATGCCTGATTGGATGGTGATCACTGGTTTCTATAATGGTTTGGGGGCTCAATCTCGGCCCATACTCGATGCAGCAGCTGGAGGCGCCTTATGAGCCAAAAGTTATACTGAGGCTTATAATCTTATTGAGACTATGGCTGGGAAGGATGATGCCTGGGAAGGTAGTAGGTATTCTGGAAGTTGATGCAGTTACAACTATTGCAGCGCAGCTCCAAGCGCTGTCAATGAAGGTCAATTCTTTAGCCACCTATGGAGTCAATCATATAGCTATGGTCTGTGAGCTTTGTGAAGGTTCTCATGCTACGGATCAGTGTTCTTTTGTTAATGAATCTGTTCAGTATGTGAACAATTATCAGCGACCGCAGCAGCCTATGCCAGCTACTTATCATCCTAATAACAGAAATCATCCAAATTTCAGCTGGAGTAATAATCAGAATGCTATTCAGCAACCATACCAGCAAGGCGTAAGTAAACAGTTTAATCCACCTGAAATCCAGCAACCACAACATTATGCTAAAAGGCAATCGTATCCTCAACAAGGAGGTGCAGCTTCACCTTCTAGTGCTGATTTCGAGGAACTCAAACTATTGTGCAAAAGTCAGGCTAATCAAGACCTTGGAAAATCAAATCGGTCAAATAGCCAATGCAGTGCTCAATCGTCAACCTGGCACACTTCCTAGTGATACTGAAGTGCAAGGCAGAAAGGAAGCTAAAGAGCAAGTCAAGGCTATTAGCTTAAGGTCTGGAAAAGTTGCTGATGCTGAAAAAGCAAAAGACGGAGAAGCTGAAGTTGGTGATGAAGAAGCTAAGCAAAAGGAGAAAGCGGAGGAACCAAGGAAGACTACTGTTGAACACACTCTTCCTGAGGGTAATACAGGGGAGAAAAAGCTTTATCCTCCACCACCTTTCCCTAAGAGATTGCAACAACAAAAGCTGGATAAGCAGTTCGGTAAGTTTCTGGAGGTGTTCAAGAAACTTCACATCAATATACCTTTCGCTGAGGCTCTGGAGAAAATGCCTAGTTATGCGAAATTTATGAAGAGTATTCTTTCAAGGAAGGTGAAACTGGATGACCTTGAGACTGTTGCTCTAACGGAAGAGTGCAGTGTTGTACTACAACAAAAATTACCTCCAAAGCTTAAAGATCCAGGTAGCTTCACCATTCCTTGCACCATCGGAAAGTTGTCTTTTGACAAGTGCCTGTGTGATTTGGGAGCAAGCATCAATCTGATGTCGTTGTCTATCTTTAAAAAGTTGAATTTGCCTGATCCAAAGCCCACCTACATGTCTCTACAATTGGCTGATCGTTCTATTACATACCCACGAGGCATAGTGGAGGATGTGCTAGTAATGGAGGATAAGCTCTTCTTTCCTGCTGACTTTGTTATTCTGGATTTCGAGGAAGATAATAAGATTCCCATCATTTTGGGGAGACCTTTCTTGGCTACAGGCCGTACCTTGACAGATGTGCAGAAAGGAGAACTTACTATGAGGGTGCAGGATCAGGATGTGACATTCAATGTATTCAAAGCGATGAAATTCCTTACAGAAGACGAGGAGTGCTTAAAGGTGGATTTGATTGATTCAGCGGTTACTTCAGAACTTGATCATATGCTAAGTTCTGATGCATTAGAGAAAGCCTTAGTGGTGGACTTTGACAGTGATAATGAGGATGGCAATGAGCAATTATAATATCTAAATGCTTCTCCTTGGAGGCAAAAGCTAGACATGCCATTTGAATCTCTTGGTACTTTTGACCTCAAAAATGCTGAAGGAAAGCTCAAACCATCTATTGAGGAAACACCTACCTTGGAGCTTAAACCATTGCCTGAACACTTGAGGTATTCTTTTTTAGGTGATGCATCTACTTTACCTGTTATTATTGCATCTGACCTTTCAGGTAGTGAGGAGGACAAGCTCTTGAGGATCTTGAGAGAATTTAAATCGGCTATCGGATGGACTATAGCAGACATCAAGGGGATCATCCCTTCGTACTGCATGCATAAAATTCTGCTAGAGGAGGGTAGTAAGCCGACTGTTGAGCAACAGCGAAGACTTAATCCGATCATAAAACAAGTGGTGAAGAAAGGAATTTGAAGTGGTTGGATGCAGGAATCATTTATCCTATTTCTGACAGTTCTTGGGTGAGCCCCGTGCAATGTGTACCTAAGAAAGGAGGTATTATTATGGTAGCAAATGAGAAGAACGAGCTCATCCCCACTCGAACAGTCACAGGATGGAGGGTATGCTTGGACTACAGAAAGTTGAACAAGGCCACAAGGAAGGATCACTTCCCTCTTCCATTTATTGATCAGATGCTTGACAAGTTGGCCGATCATGAATATTATTGTCTTCTGGATGGCTATTCGGGGTATAATCAGATATGTATTGAACCAGAGGATCAAGAAAATACTACCTTCACTTGTCCATTTGGCACGTTTGCTTTTCGCAGAGTTTCGTTTAGCTTATGTGGCACACCGGCCACTTTTCAGAGATGTATGATGGCTATATTCTCTGATATGATTAGAAATAATGTCGAGGTGTTCATGGACGACTTCTCCGTCTTTGGACATTCGTATGATGAATGTTTGAATAATCTTCGTGCGGTGCTCAAAAGGTGTGTGGAAACTAATTTGGTGCTCAATTGGGAAAAATGTCACTTTATGTGGTACGTGAAGGCATTATTCTTGGGCATAAGGTTTCTAGCAAGGGTCTTGAGGTGGACAAATCCAAGGTGGGAGTCATTGAAAACTTTCCACCACCTATTTCTGTGAAAGGAATTCATAGTTTCCTTGGTCATGCAGGTTTTTATCGGCATTTCATCAAGGACTTTTCGAAGATATCTAAGCCGTTGTGCAACTTGCTCGAGAAGGATGTGCCTTTCAAATTCGATGATGAATGCTTGTCGGCATTCGAGACTCTCAAGAAGAGTTTGATAACTGCACCAGTTATTACGGCACCTGATTGGACAGAGCCTTTTGAGATGATGTGTGATGTGAGTGATTATGCGGTGGGCGCAGTTCTTGGGCAGCGCAAGAATAATCTCTTTTATGTGGTCTACTATGCTAGTAAGACTTTAAATGGAGCTCAAATGAACTACACCACTACTGAGAATGAGCTCTTGGCTATAGTCTTTGTTTCAAAAAATTTCGATCTTATTTGCTTGGGACAAAGGTGACAGTGTTCACTGATCATGCGGCCATTCACTATTTGGTTTCCAAGAAGGATTCGAAGCCTAGAATCATTCGTTGGGTGCTCTTGTTACAAGAATTTGAGTTAGAGATCAAGGATCGAAAAGGTACTGAGAATCAAGTAGCTGGTCATCTCTCTAGATTGGAGAATCCTGATTCTACTTCACATGATAAGACATTGATCAACGAATCTTTTCCGGATGAGCAGTTGTTCGCAGTTTAGGAGGAAGAGCCATGGTTCGCAGATATTGTGAACTATCTTGTCAGCAATATAATGCCTCATAATATGAATACAGCTCAAAAGAAGAAATTTATGCATGAGGTGAAGTGGTATATGTGGGATGAACCGTATTTGTTTACATAGGGAGCTGACCAGATCATCAGGAAATGTATCCCATTCTGTGAGACGGAGGGGATATTACGAGACTGCCACTCCACAGTTTATAGTGGACATTATGGTGGTGAGAAGATGGCAGCTCGTATTCTGCAAGCAGGTTTTTTCTGGCCTACTTTATTTAAGGATGCTCATCAGTTCATTTTAAGGTGTGATCGTTGCTAAAGAGTGGGAAATCTTACGAGGAAGGATGAGATGTCGTTAAATGTGATGCTTAAAGTCGAGGTCTTTGATGTTTGGGGAATCGATTTCATGGGACCATTTGTCTCGTCCTGCAATAATCAGTACATCTTGCTGTAGTCGATTATGTCTCAAAATGGGTAGAAGTCAAAGCTCTGCCGACGAATGATGCAAAGGTAGTGTTGAATTTTCTTCATAAGCAGATTTTCATAAGGTTTGGAATGCCATGAGTAATCATAAGTGATGAGGGGTCGCATTTCTATAACTGTAAATTCACTTCTATGATGCAGCGCTACAATATAAATCATCGTGTTGCTACTGCCTATCATCCGCAAACGAATGGTCAAGCGGAAGTGTCTAATAGAGAGATCAAGCGCATTATAGAGAAAGTTGTTTGTCCTTCAAGGAAGGATTGGTCTTTAATGCTCGATGAAGCTGTTTGGGCTTATAGAACAGCAAACAAAACTCCACTTGGGATGTCCCCATTTCAACTTGTGTATGGTAAGGGATGTCATTTACCTGCGGAGCTTGAGCATAAAGCTTATTGGGCGTTGAAGAAGTTGAACCTTGATCTAGATGCAGCTAGGAAGAAGCGAATGCTTCAGCTAAATGAACTTGATGAATTTTGACTCCAAGCGTACAAGAAAAACAAAATGTACAAGGAAAAAGTGAAAAGGTGGCACGACAGGAAGCTATATCCTAAGTCATTTGTGTCGAGGCAACAAGTTCTTTTATTCAACTCTCATCTCCGACTTTTTCCTGGAAAGTTGAAATCAAGGTGGTCTGGACCTTTTATTGTCAAAATTGTGTTTCCACATGGAGCGGTGGAGATTTTTGAGAATGATCCGGGCCAAGCATTCAAGGTTAATGGTCAGCGTTTGAAGCATTACTATGGGGACACGGAAAACCGGGAAGTGGTTAGTGCCATTTTATAGTCAACTTCAGTAAGGTATGCCACGTCAAGCTAATGACGAAAAAGAAGTGCTTCTTGGGAGGCAACCCAGGATTTATTATTATAAGAACCCTTAAAAGTTAGTAACCTATCCAAAACCAAAAAAAAATCCGAAAAACCAGGGCAAGAAAATATTTTTCCAAGAGGTCCCTGAGCGCCCACTCAGCTCTGCTGAGCGACCGCTCAGGGCCCGACTGCTTGAAATTTTTTTAGCCTAATCAAAAACAAAAAAAAATCAGAAAACATAAAAAATACAAACACAACCCCACTACCCACGAATTATCTTCCTATTACCCACGTTTTTAACCCTCACACCCACTCCTAATCAAATTTTAATCTAATCTCTACCCTATATATACATACAACTATTCCATATACTCTCCCATACACTTTCAAACCTTAAACTCTCTCCCATATTCAAAAACACAATTCTTAAGCACTTTTTCTCAGTTTCAATGGCACCCAAGAGATCCAGGACTATTGATAGTAGCAGCACTGTTCCTACTGCTGTTTCTTCAAGGGGTACTACTGCGAGGCCTCGTTTGTTTGATAGGGCTGCTTAGGAGGAGTATACTAGGCTTCTGGGTAAGCCGATTTTGAATGAGAGGGGATTATTACCATCGGGGAGGGATGGTGAGTTATTTCCAATGATTGCTGAGAAGGGTTGGATTGCTTTCTGTGAGTCACTAGAGGCAGTTCCGATGAGCGTGGTTCGCGAGTTCTATGCGAATGTGAAGGCTGAAAAGAATGGGTATTCTGTTGTGCGGGGGATGACGGTGGACTATCACCCTTAGGTGATTCGCCGTGTAATTGGGCAGCGACAGAGGAAGCCCACGGAGGAGAATTGGAACGAGAAGGATGTTGAAGATTTTGACTTGGATTTGATTTGTGCTACTCTCTGTAAGCCGGGCACGGTTTGGACGTTCAAGACTAGGACTAACGAGTATCGTCATTTTCCGGCAATTGCAATGAATAGGTATGCCCGTGCATGGAATGCCTTTATTTGTGCTAATATTCTTCCTACTTCACATGCACATGAGGTTACAGTTGAGCGAGCACAGTTGTTATGGGGTATTTTGAATGAGGAGTACTATGTGGACCTTGGTGAGTTCATCTACCAAGGAATTCTGAAGTTTTTGAGGGGAGCGAAGCACATGAACATCCCTTATGCATCCACGGTTACAAAGCTCTACCGAGCAGTAGGAGTTCAGTGGCCTTCTCACGAGCAGTTGCAGCTGCCGGCCACTCCTATTGATTCCGGGACTCTGAATGCGATGCAGGAGTGGACTGGTGGAGAGCCCGAGGAGCATGGGCTGGGTTATTGTCTTCCAGGAGGGCATCCAGCACGCGGTGCTACCATGGCGAGACCAGGGCGTGATGAGACAGGTTCTTCTAGAGCTCAGGATACGAGATGCAGAGCAGGTTTGCTCAGGAGCTCACCCTTGCACTTGGGACTGCTTTTAGAGGCCTTGGAGCTGACATCTAGTGGCCCGTTTTTTGTGAGGACTCTGCATATCCGCCTCCTGATACTCTACCCTCTGATGATGATGATGATGATCTCTCCGAGTAGGTATACCCTGTGTTCCTTTCTACTACCTTCACTGGGGACAGTGAAGATTTTAAGTTTGGGGGTGGTAGTTAAGGAATATTTTGTGTGTGTGTCATATAGTTGCATATTTATGAAAGTTTAGTTCATATAATTGCATATTTTTATCATATAGTTTTTTTTCTTTTTATTTTATTTTATAGCTTTATTTATCATGTCGTGTAGCTCATGCATATACCATGATCCTTTTTGCGTTGCTTTACCAATTGATTTGTGATGTTGATGCGAGTGTAGTGATAGCGTTAAAGTGATGTTGAGTTTTGTAGGTTGACGTGCATGCTAGAAACACTTGTAATTTCACTAAGTCTTAGAGAATGCTTAAGGACTAGATTGTTGTCATGGTTTGATGGTTTTCAAGGTTATTTTATTAATTATGCTTAGAATTTATAATAGGTTCTTAGTGATAAAAGGCATGAAAAGAAAAATTGGAGTAAAAAGTGGAATTCATTGCTAATTGTGGCTAGGCGTCAAATGGCTAGTAGCCGGCTCGTATTTTTATGCGAATAGTCTAGGGTTGAGCAAGATGGAGCGAAACGCACTTGCTCAGAAATTATGAAAAAAATAAGGAAAAAAATGGAAAAAAACAAAGAAAATAAAAAAAATAGAGAGTTAATGGATAATTGATCAAGAGTGGGCTCTTTGGTATTCGAGTTATTAAGTTCTTAGGGGACTTTGTACCTAGTGACCTAAGGCTTTTAAAGTCTGGGATCCGCTAACCTAACGCTCGCTATATGGATGCCATTGTATAAGTCTTTTGTGGACCTCACTCATTGCACTGTCAAATAAGCATTTGTTTGTTGTGTTAAATAAATAACATGATTTCGTAATAAGCTCCAGTAATCTTGAAGTGTTATAAGTCATTTTGTGCCTAAAATTTATTCTTCGTATAATCATGTGATTACCTTGAGGATAGTCGAGTTATGATAATTGATCTAGTTTCGAAGCATATCTGTTAAGCATCCGCACACACCATGTTTACGGCTGTATGTTAGTTTGCATGATTTAATTGATCTTTATTCACCTAATTGCATTTGTGAAGCTGTGGTAAGTTGGTTGGTTTGGTCGTAGTAAGGGGGATCGCTGCATTCCATATAGATTGCATTCATGCATATTTTTGTTTTATTTTTGAGTCTGTGACGCTTGAGGACAAGCATCGATTTAAGTTTGGGGGTGTGATAAGTGGCATTTTATACCACTTATAACGTCTTATAATGACTTAAATTGATGTCTTGAAATCAAGTATTTTTTGTATTTTATGCATTTTTCTAGTGTTTGTGCATTTCAGGGTATTACTTGCATTTATGGCGAGATTTCATCAAGAATAAGCCTTGGCATGTGTTTGGCATTGCGCGTGGGAAGATAGGAGCAGAATGTAGCAAAGAACGGGAGCAAAAAACAGAGTTTTTTTCCAGAAGGGGTCTGAGCCCCGCTCAGCTCTGCTGAGCGACCGCTCAAGAAGCTGAGCGCCCGCTCAGGATTGCTGAGCGGCCGATCAGGGACGTAAATTTAAATTATTATTTTTAGACTCCTAATTCTGTTGAGCTTCCAACTTCTAAGATAGCTGGGTTTTGTGGGACTCATATATAAGTAGTTTCCAGAGACGTTTAACGTGTTGTTGAATCGTAGTATTAATCAAGGAGCGAGGAGATAAGGAAGAAGACCATTTTAGCATATCGCAACGAAGTGGAAGCATATTTTCTTGTGATTCTTTATTTCGTTGTAACGTTAAATGCTAATTTTCTTTACTTTGAACCTATTTACTCTTGCGACGTACTTTGGTTTAATATAAGTAGTTTTAGTTATTATTCTCGTGTGTTATTATCATGTTTTCATATGAACCCATGGTGACGATGAGTTCAATCATGGGCTAATCGTGATCATGGGGTCATAACGGATTTGCTATGGAATTCTTTAGTTAGTTGTTTAATACCTTAGTGTGTGATGATTGTATGATATCTAGTATTGGTTGTGCTTATTCGTCTTGTGTGCCTCGCGAACAAATAAGATAGGGTGTTAATCTATTGTGAAGCGATGGTGGATCTTGAGGTTTAGAACTTGCCATGCTAGCATAGGTTCATGTATGTGTATGCATGATTAGTGGGTATCTCTAACCGTTTTACTTGCCCTGTGTAATCATAAGGAATAACTTGTGCTTAAATCATTATGTCGTCAAATTCTGTAGACATATAGGGTCTCAACATAATTGATGCCTATTCAACTTCTGTCTTAATTGTGGATGCTTGGTAGAATGGTATTAGTACAACGAAAGTTGGCTTTTATCAGTTTCGTGTTGTTCGATTAATATCATCATCGTTACATGCTAAGGGTAATAACGATAACTATTGAAGGAAGTAGTAATGAAGTTATGATCTCATGTGTGTTTAATATTGTTAATTCAAGTGTCAATTGAACATAATTAGTCTGAGTCTCTGTGGAAACGAACTAGAAAGTATTCTATATTACTTGCGAACGTGTATACTTGCGTGAATATTAGTGCATGTTTCCGCCCTAACACCTATGCATGTGAGACAACAGAAAATGAAAGAGTTAGATGCTAAGAAGAAGCAGGCTTATTTTGATAATCTCTGGAATGCTTATTGGAAAGATGATACGTATCCTACTTCCAGAACACAAGTTGTTGCACATCTGGAAACAGCATAACAGAATATCAAGAATCCTGATATGATGAATCATCTAAAAGCATCAACTTTAGTTGTCAGATCCTTACATACAGCTTAAGAAGCAAATACTAATCAAATCAATCAGATCACAGAATCATTGATTAATTCAAAGCTGACTACTCATCAGAAAGTTCAGAACAAATCGCACTAATAGTTGTCAGGCAAACTGCAATTGAAGCCAGTCAAGCTAGATTGGAACCTAAACAAGCTCAAATGTCTGATCAACTTACAGAAGTACAGAATTCAATGGAGTTGATTATTTCTCTACTACTTGGTGATGATGCCAAAAAGAGGGAGAAAATTGTGAAATCTAATGAAAACAGTTGACATTGACAGGTACCGATGATAGAAATCCTGATGGAGGTAATAAGGGGGGGCAAAAGGATAATGAAAGGAAAAGAGGTGAAGATCTAGTTGGAGTTAGTGGTTCATCAAAAGTAATCACTAGATTTTGATCTAGACAAGGTGGAGAGAGTAAGAGGAATGAAAGAAGAGTCAAAGATTTGACTGTGACTACAAATATGCAATAATCTTTACAAGTCACAATTGCTGCTGATGAAGATCAGGGTATTCTGGAGATAGAAGCTGGTGCTGAAGCAAGTAAATATCTTCAAACTATGAAAGTAAAAGGAAGAAACACAACTATGTTCTACAAGGATCCAAAGATTCAATTTTTTGACTCTGAGGTGAGTAGAAGAATCTTTACAAGATAAAATTCTAGAGTTGACCTTGAACAACTAAGGCAAATGGAGGAAGACTTCAAGAATCTTATGAAGACAACAAATGCCGATATTGCTATTATTTCTCAAGTACTTTATGAAGATGATCCTTCTAACAAACCAACCAGAGGTATAGTTATACGGGAAATTAGTCAAGCAGAAGATGAAAGATCTCTCAGATCACAAGTTATTGGAACTGCTGACAAGAAGCTTAAAGAAAAAGAGAAGATATGAGAGAAGTCAAAGATTTCAAAGCCTAAAGCCAAAGCTGTTGCAAAGAAAAAATCAGTATCTAGGGAAACTATGTTTAAAATGCTGATAGATCCATTCTATACAGTAGCTCAAGCTTATGATACTGAAAAAAATGTGTGAAGAAAAAGAAATCAGCCAAGCTCACCAAAGAAGGAAGATTTATATAGATGACTGGGCTAATGAACTGAAATTAACCTCTGACATTGCTCAAGTTAAAGAAGCAGTTCCGAATGAAGAGTAAAGTCTGATATTCACTGAAGCAAGATTGAATATGCAAACTGGATTCCTGCAATTAGATAGTTTTGACATCATCAATTGGAACTTGTCCATATTTCTATAATGAACAAGTTGGGGGAAATTGTTAGGAGCAATTGATGATATCAAGCAGAAACTATCAGAAGTTCACATCAGAACTTATATCAACAAATGATGATGATATCGACGGATGATGATATCAACAGATGATGATGTCAACAGATGATGTAATCAGTATTTGTCACATTAGTTGATCTTTAATAAGGAAAAGGAAACAGGAACTCAAGGCGGTGAAGGACTTTATCTCAGAAGCATTGTATTAGGTTTCCTTGTTGTTAATAGAATAAGATTCCTTGTACATTATGTAGATGTGCTCTATATAAAGCACAGTTTAGGTTCATGCTATTAGCATTGCGAACATTGTTATATCTTTCGCATAACCTAGCAGCTCTCAAGGATATTTGTTCATCCTTTTGAGAGAGTATGTTTGTAATGAGTTTTTATCTATTAATATAAAAACTGTTGATTCTGTTGAAGCTTTGTCGAATTAATTATATTAACTGTATTCACCCCCCCTTTACAGTTGATTAAGGGCCTAACATTGAGTGAAATGGATTGAATAAAATCCTAAGGCAATCATCCAGCTGCTCTTACACTCGCGCGTCACACGCGGCTGACAAATAAAACAAAGAAATCAGGGAGAGTTCTTACCCACGCGCTGCTTTTCTTTCTTTTACCTGCGAACAATGCCAACAGCAGAGAGGTGTAGTCCACGCACGGTGTTATTCCCTAACAATACAACAAGAATTACAGAAGGGGGTTGAATGTAATTTTGGCTTCTTTTTTAGATTTAAAAAAATGTTTTTAACTTAATATATATAACAGTGTTTAATTTGCAAAAATGCGGAATAGAAGAATAGTAAAAATCAAAACACTAAGTAATAAAACACAAGCTTTAAAACTTTCTAGTGGATTTGAAAGTATCCACCATATATATATATATATATATATCAGATTGAGAACTCTTTAAAGCTTTGAATAGCTCACAGCTGCTTTACAAGTTGAACAAACAAACTACAGAGAAATTCTTACAAATACAGCCTTATCTGTTTCATTGAAAATAAACTTGCTTTGTTGGTTGTTCTATTTGCTACACTTGGTTTATATATCACCAAGTTTACATGATAGTAAGACAAGATAATAAAACAAAACTATATCTAGTCTAACTCCATGCTACTTCATTACTCTATTCCAACATCTTTGAACATATTCATATTCATATTTGCATGGAAATGGTAATGCTTCTTTGTTCTCAAAGTCTTTCTTAACAGGCTTCCACATTCCTTTTGCAAACACCCGACGCATGTGACTGTGTTGTCACTATCAACAGCTATTTTGAACATCCGTCGGGATTAAGTTGAACATCCGTCGGGAATATGTTGATCATCCATCGGGAGCCTTGTAGATCATCCACCGGAAGTCTATCTGTCACTTGACTCTATTTCACTTATACAGAATTACAAGCATCTCATATTTACAATTAGCCAACCTATTCTGCATATCTATCTAGTAGTCAACATGACTTAGAGAATCCTACATAATCTACTAGACTAAAATATGTTGTTTGCAGAAATGTGCTACAATACTTATTTGTTACATAAGCTACACTCTTGATGGATGTCAAATTATCATCCGTCGGGACTATAAAGTTCATCCGTCCGGACTATATAAGAACATCCGTCGAGAGCTACAAAATCCATTAAGTTAAATCTACTAAGGTGTTTTGTTTAACTTATCATCAAGTTCACAACATATTCCTAGTAATCTCCCCCAATTTATGTATATTGGAATTGTAGCTATAAATTAAGGGAAACTTGATGATAACAAAACACCCCAAATGTACAGATTAAAATATAGTAGATAAAACTGATAAGTGCTACAAATTTATTGAAAATTGAACAAAGCAAAGTTTTTAAAGAGTTCTCACAATCATTATCAAGGTGCTCCTCTAGACCGAGCAGATGATTCTATTTCCTTGATTGTCTGGATTTCTTCCCAAGCTTCCTGTTATTCTCTTCTATTTGATTCTGGAGTTGTACGTGGAATTCAAGTTCATCAGCTTCAGATAGATCCAGCTTTTTTTGCATTTCCAATAGAGTCTCATTGCTAGAGATCCTCAATTGGTCATCCAGTCTGAAGAATCTTCTAACACCCTTGTCATCCATGAGTCCATCAACCAATAAGGCCTCAAATGCACTCTATTTCATGTGAAGGGAATTGATAGGGTTTTTGGGAGTGCATCTTTGGCTTTATTACTCTTTATATCTTCTATCTTCTTTAGGACCAATTTCCTTACAGTTATATTAAAACCAAAGTTTTTCTTGAAGGATGAGAAGACCTTAATCAGTACAGATTGGCTTTGTTGAAGAATCCTGTGAAGAGGCCATGTGATCTCTTTCCCTCCCTTGTACTTAAACACTAGTCTTTCAAGAAGATGTTTGTGAGCATCAATCCCTCTTACATCTTCCAATTCATCCAAGTAGAGATTTATATATGAAAACTCCTTGATGTCAGAGATATATAAAAGATCTCCTTTGTTGACTGTAGGTTGAGATTTGGTTAGGGTCTTGATTCTGAGAGTCACAGGCTTGACCTTCTTGGTTGCTTTAATCTTTGTTTTCTTTCACTTGTTGAAGATAGGTAAATTTAGTTCATGAATTGGCAAACTTTCCCAGTCTATTGGCTCATTCTTGGGAATTATAGGCTCACTATGAAAATTCTTTATTGGATCCACCTTAAATTCCACATGTACCACTGAGGGCTTGGATGTTTGAGTTAAAGTTGTAGACTGTTTGGGAATGTAGTCTTCCATTTCCTCATCACTGAAGTCCAATTTTCTTTTCGAATGAAGCTTGTATCTGAATTTCCTTTTCTGTTGAGGTTCATTTTGCATTTGCTGATCTTGAGCTTCAGTAATCACAGGTGGTTTTTCAGAGATTTTAGTTGCAGCTTTCACAGCTTCAAGCTTGGCTACTATAGCAGCTTGCTCTTTCTTCTGTTTGAGCTTCTTAGCATCTAAAGCAGCTTGCCTCTTTTCTTGCTTAATTCTTTCTTTTTATTCCCTTTTTTTTACTGCAAACTGAGGGTGACCAGCCACCACACAGATCTCTTTTCCATTCCTGTAAATTTTGGCAATTCTCTTCTTTTGTACTGAATCAGATGGATCTTTATAAAATGTTATTGACCTTGCCAACAGATTCTTTTCATCTAGTTTTGGAGTCTCAAACATGAGATCCAAGGGATTCTTTTCTGATGACTTTGGATAGTTCTTTTTAGGCTTCAGAATCAGATTGGCTTTTGGAGATTTGATGCATGAAGTTTGGCCTTTTTTCAAGCTACCTAGACTCATTTCATTCACTGAGATTTGTTGGACTTGTGAGTGGTGATGAAAGATCTTGTCTGGTTTCTGTATCTGAACAAATTTCTTTTGAATGTCTTCATCAATCTTCTTCCATTAATCATCTAGCTCCTTCTCAACTGCTGCTACATCAATATTTTTCAATTTATCATTTGATTTCAATTTTGCTGCTGCTAGATTGATGAGATCAATGTTATCCATAGTTGGTGGCTTAGTGAAAGCAATTGCTGGCACAATTACTTTACTGACTTGGATGTTGAGCACTTTTTCCCCTCACTTGTTGAGTCCCCTTGACTAACTGGGATGAGTGAGTCTTTCTCCCCCTTTTTGTTAGCATCAAGTTGATGAGAAGTAGGGAGTTTTGCAGCCACCAACTGTTGAAGCAAACTGGTTTGAGACTCCTGATTTTCAAGAATTTTGGCCACTGACTTCTCCATATTTGTCAGCCTAGAGTCCATGGCTTCAACCTTCCTGTTCAAATCAGCTTCTTTTCTCAATTTTTGTGTTATCTCAGTCATAGTGGTTCCAGGAAGTCTAGCATCCAACCTTGCTATAAAATCTTGTTTGACTTCAGAAACTTCTTGCTTAATTTCATCCACACTTTGACAGTGTTGGAGAGCCTGAATTTTATGCAGTTTTAGAGCTTCCACATGTGTTGTGAGTAACCTTTTTGTGCTGGCGCTTGTGGATGCTTGAATAGCTATTTGGGTGTCATGAATAAGCTTGAATAAGGTGGATTACAGATATGAATATGAACATTCTTTGGTTAGCATCCAAGAAGGAATATCTGCATCTCCCCCCTATGCTCATGCTATCATCCCCATCATCCTAACCATCATCCCCAAAAGATTCTTCAGTCAAATTCAAACTCACTACCAGTTATGGATGGCATAGCAGTGATGACATCCTTTTCCCTTTGCATTGAGGCAGTTGTATGCACCAGGTTCAGCATCCTCTCAGCATCCTCATTGCCCTGTCCAGCTAGAGTTTGATAAGCTGGAACAAGATGAGTAAATGTATCAGCATCCAAAGAGATAGAATCTATGACAGCTTGATATTCTTGCTGGAATGGTCTCTCTTTTTCTGCCTCACTAACATCCATTGACTCACTAGCAATGGTTTCCACCTTATATTTCATGTACCTTCATTTCTCTCATTTTCTCTCTTTTGTTGCATCAAGGGCTCCTCTTGGCTTACCACCCTCACACCCTCACCTTCACCTACTAAGGTGTACTCCTCTCACTCTCTTTTTCCAGGCTGGAAGAAATAGCCTGCATTTGTTCACTCCTTTCCTCTCCTTTTGCCTGGAAGCAACCTAGCATCTCACTCAAATCACTCCCTTCCCTAAGTCCTAAGAGTGATTATACAACTACTAACTCATCTACACTTGTAATAATTATTGATATTTCAGTGTGTGTAGTGAGTATCGATGGATGAGGAATATCCATCGGGGTAGTAGTTAGGATAGACGACGGATGACTACTATTAGGAACATCCGTCGGGATACAATCACTAACAGATGGATGAACAATATCCACCGGAATAGAAGAAATGAATGAGTTTGGAGTGGAGACTATTGTAGACTCTGTGTAGATTGATGAAAATTTGGGCACAGATGTCTCAACAGTTCCTGAAAGAATTGGCAAGTGAGCCAACAAATCATCTAAAAGATGATGCTCACTTGCACTAGATTTTGGCTTCCCCAACAAAGTTAAAGAAGGGGAATCAGGAATTGATGTGTTGATCATGTCCACATCCAGAGAATTTGTGGGAGAGTTTGGTATTTGTGGTGCTTCTATGATTAAATATTTTGGTTGTGACTCCACATTTATTGGAGCCACATCAATCTGAATTTGAGATGGTGCCGTGACTGAGTCTTTAGCTTCAGTTTGCACTGTGTGTGTTCCCTGTGCATCCCTAATGGTTTTGGATTTCTTCTTTCTGGCATAAGTTTGGGGTGAGTTATTCTCCCTTACCCTTTTGGCCTGTGCTCTTAGATTAGAGCTTTGTTCAATAGTCACATCCTTTTGGGAGGATGCAACTAGTAAAGAGCTTAAGTCATTTTTAAGTACTGCAGTTTGTTGAGAAACTACATTGTGGCTAGGCTGGGAAACACTCACCTCACCAACCTAATCCTTAGGGCTTCTTTGATGTTCACCCTGTCCCTCACCCAACTCACTATCCTTCACACCCTCCTCTTAGTGTTTGGTAGTTTTTGCAACTGGTTTCTTTTGAGAGAAACTAGAGGTGTTTTTCTTTGTTTTGGATTTGGAAGTTTTTGTTTTGGTAGCTTGGGTAGGCATCTATTGGATGATTGACACAGATGCCATAGCTACACTTAAAGGCAAAGAAATTTGAGAGGTAAGAATTGTAGAGACAATGGTGCTTACCTCACTTACCTGAGGGGACCTCCATGATTGGAAAGTAGAAGAGGGGCACCTCTTTATGATGATTGGTTCTGTTAAGATCTGGAAGCATTCTTCTTTCTTGAACCCAACAATTCAGTTTGTTGGTTGGGTTCTCAATAGCAATATTCTCAACAAGATGGTTAGCAAGAATCATAAAGAATCTAGCATAGTAAACATTTTTAGATCTCTTTTTAATTTCCCCTAACTTATAGCCTAATTCAAACATAACCATGTCACTGAAGTTATGATAATTACCAGTAACCAACATATAAAGCATGTTAAGCATGGCAGTGTTGACAGAATCAAAGTTACTTATCTTACCAGAAAACACCTTGGTGACTACATCACACAAATAACTCCATTCTTTTCTAAGACCGAGCATTCTAATCTCACTAACTTAGAGGTAGGAAGTGCATAGCCAATAGAATTAAGCATGGTAACTAGATTAGCTTATGTGTGTGGTACAGTAGTAGTGTTCTCATGAATCTTAAAGCATACTTGAATTGTGTCACTGTTAATGCAGAATTGCTTACCTTTAAGTGTAAAAGTTATGGTTTTGTCAGTAGGCTGGTACACAGAAGTTGTCCATATCTCTTCCACAACTTCATAGTAGATTGTGGGTGATTCCAGCATAGCATAACTGAGTTTGCATCCCTTCACAAAATCCATCATTTAGTGAAAAACTTCAGAAGCCGGAATCTCATTGTTCACAAGAGCTACAAAATTGTTTTTCTCATAGATTAATCCAGACTGAGACATGATTTTGACTACTGGTGCCATCGTTAAGGTGAGGAAATTTGCAGAGAGAGAGAGAGTATTTGATTTGGAGTAGAAGAGAGTTAGAGAAATTGTTTTGAGAATGATAAAAGAAAAGAATGAAAATGAATTTAGCTTTTATACCATCTCAGAAATAAACTATCAAAAGTAATAAAGTAACCAATCAAAATAGCCTAAAATAGCCGTTTAAAATAAAATAAACTATCAATTATCCGTCGTGATATACTTACAGACTATAAGTATATCCGATGGATAATGTTCAGTACTTTTAACGGCTAGGATGTAGACAATTTGACGGATGAGGATAAAGCAGTTATCCGTCGGGTATAAAATAATCCAGAAAAGTAAATAAATTTTTTTTATTAAGATATTCTATTTCGACGGATGATCAAACTCGATGGATAATGAGCATCCGTCGAGATGTAAATTTTGACTTAGCCAAAATTTCATCTAAACAGAAAAATCAATTAAGTTTCTGGCTGCATCATAACTTGCAAAATTATCAGAAATAATTTAAGAGTAATTAAGCATACCAAACTCACTTACCAACCTAGAAAAGGTGGATTCATCAAGTGGCTTGGTAAATATATTTGCAAGCTACTTTTCACTTGGAACAAAATGAAGTTCCAAAGTACCATTCATCACATGTTCTCTAATGAAGTGGTACTTGATGTCTTTGTGCTTTGTTCTTGAATGTTGTACTGGATTTTCAGTGATGGAAATTTCACTTGTGTTATCACAGAAAATCAGAATTCTGTCCACTTGTAGACCATAATCCAACAGTTGGTTTTTCATCCATAGAATTTGTGCACGGCAACTACGAGCAGCAATATATTCAGCTTCAGCTGTAGAAGTAGAAATTGAATTTTACATTTTACTGAACCAGGACACAAGCTTGTTTCCTAGAAATTGACAGGTTCATGTTGTACTTTTTCTATCTATTTTATAACCTGCATAATCTGCATCTGAATAACCAGTTAGATCAAAACCATAATCTCTAGGGTACCAAATGCCAAGTTTTGGTGTTCCTTTGAGATATCTGAATATTCTCTTAATAGATACTAAGTAAGATTCTCTAGGATCAGCCTAAAATCTAGCACAAAGACAAGTAGCAAATATTATATCTGGCCTATTAGCTGTTAAGTACAGAAGTGAACCAACCATGCATCCATAGCTTGAAATATCCACAGACTTTTCAGTAGTGTTTAACTCAAGCTTAGTTATAGTGGCCATGGGAGTTTTTGCAGATGTACATTCCATTAGTTCAAAGTTCTTTAAGAGATCATAAATATATTTGGTTTGACTAATGAATATTCCATCACTAACTTGCTTAACTTGTAAGCCAAGAAAGTAAGTTAGTTCTCCCATCATGCTCATTTCATACTTTGCATCAATTTGGCAAACTTTTTGCAAAGTTTTTCATCTGTAGAGCCAAATATAATATCATCTACATAAATTTGAACAAGTATACTAGAGCCATTAACATTTCTAAAAAATAAAGTTATGTCAACAGTACCTCTTGTGAAGTGATTTTCTAAGAGAAACTTTGACAAAGTATCATACCAGACTCTAGGTGCTTGCTTCAATCCGTAAAGTGCTTTCAAAAGATAGTAGACATATTCTGGAAAATTTGGATCTTCAAAACCAGGAGGCTGACTAATATAGACTTTCTCCTCCAAATCTCCATTCAGAAAGGCATTTTTGACATCCATTTGATAGACTTTGAAATCGGCATGAGTTGTATAGGCTAAGAAAATTCTGATGGCTTAAAGTCTTGAAACAGGAGCAAAAGTTTCATCAAAATCTATTCCTTCTTGTTGACAGTAGCCCTTAGCAACCAATCTAGCCTTGTTCCTGACAATTATGCCATTTTCATCCATCTTATTTTTAAATACCCACTTGGTGTTAATTGGATTCTTTCCTTTAGGCTTGGGTACCAGCTTCCATACCTTGTTCCTTTCAAATTGGTTTAGCTCTTCCTGCATAGCTAAAACCCAATCAGGATTCAACAGAGCTTCTTCTACCTTTTTTGGTTCTTCCTTAGAAAGAAAGCTGCTATATAGACATTCTTCTTGAGTTACTTTCCTTGTTTGCACTCTAGAGGATACATCACCAATAATGAGTTCAAAAGGATGATCTCTAGTCCATTTTCTCTATTGAATTTAGGGTTTATAACCCGTATGAATGTTTTCAATTGAATTTGGGGGTTTTTTATCTAGGGGTTATTAGATTGATTGGTTAATATGAACGTGTAGAGCTTGAAAAGAGAAATCAATTGGTCATGGTCTCGTCTACAGACGATACCGGAGTTGGCCTGACCGGAGCAAAGAAGAACTCGTCGTCCGACGAGTTTTCTTCGAGCTTTTCCGGCCAACTCAGGGGTTATCAATTCGATCTGATTGCATGAATAGATTCCTGCTGCTCCAGAGATGTGATCTGGAGGAGATAGTGGTGTGAGGATTCCGAGAACGTGTTCTCTGACGAGACATGGCATTTTCCGACAAGGAGTTGTAAAAATTACAGTTGGGTACCTGTAGTTTTGAAAATGATGCAGTTAGGTCCCTGTAGTTTCTAGAATTTGCAAAAATAGGATTCTTGTTTTAAAAATTTATAAAAATCATATTTTCTATTTAATTTAATTTCAGAAATTTGCTTTTAATTATTAAAAATTCCAAAAATCATTATTTTAGTTCCAAAAATTATTTTAAATTCAAAAATAAATCTGAATTTATTTAATTAATTAATTTTAGTTAATAATTAATTATTTAATTGGTCAATTAATTCGAATATAAATTTATTAATTGATTTAATTAGTTATTAATTAATTATTAATTGATTGTTTAATTAGATTTAATTATTTCTTTTTATTTAAAAATTTCGAAAAATAGTTTTGAGCTTTAAAATATTATATTAAATTATTTTAAAGTCAGATTCGGGTATTCGAACCCTGTTAATTGTTTATAAATGATTCAACGACCCGTTTTAATTCTGAAAAATGTTAAAAAATTCGTATTAAATATCTGAAAAATTATTTTAACCCTGAATCTTCTTTGAAAAAGTATTTTTATCGAATATTTTATGTGTTATGTGCTATATGTGACCCGATTGGTGTACGATATGCTTATATGTGTATTGTTTAACTATTTTAATCATAACTATCAATCCATAATTCGGATCTGGGTGAAACGAAGGGTAGATATAAATTTGTATCGAATGGAATAAAGTGAGAAAGAGTATTGATAGATACTTGTGATATTTGAACAGAGGAAGTGAAGCATAGAAAGGGGAAGCAGAGAGTCAGTGATTAGGAGTCGGTGAACGAGATAAGGTGAAGCGTTAGCAAGTCGAAATAAGGCAAGTGTTCTGAACCTTCTCAAGATATGTTGCAAGTAATTGATTGGTTCTATTTATATTACAAGTTTTTTGAAGCATTTAACCCTAAACCATGATTGTAGTTATTGATCTTTGATACGCAAGCCTTATTCTTTGTAAATCATTGATTGTTGAATACCTAGATACAAACCACAGATATACGATACTACTCCATAAATACATACAAACTATATACCGATCACTGAACCGAAACTGATTAACATACAAACCTTCATACCTTATACAACAGAAGACTAATCCTTATAAACACGAGACCTTGATTTCTCCGTTATCTGTTTTTTTTACCGGTTGATAGCCAATCTTTGTACTTACCTTGTTGTACCCTTGCAATGATTGCAAATCACCTTATGCTTGAAGACCAATGTTGTTTACGATTCTGTTTATTATTTTACATTGTTTATTCTATTATTGTTATAGAATTGGATTGTTTTATAATTATGGACCAGATTCGTGGTCAGACCAGATTCATGGTCTTATTAGGCCAATATGTGCCTTAGATCCAGTATATAGAGTAGAGCCGTGTGCCTTACTCGGGGTTAGTGCTGATCAGCAGCCTAACCTTGTTTTTTTAAATAAAAATTGAATATCCAATTCTAATAATTGCTGATAAAGAAACCTGTTAACGTAAATCATTTCATTTGATCATTGTTTAATCTCAGTATTATCACTGTGACTTGCTGAGCTAGTTAGCTCATTTGTGCGATTATGTTTATGTTCTTTTCCAGTTAAGAAGGAACACGTTGGTAGCGAGGATCCCCAATCAAGTGTGCGAGCTAGGATTCCAGGTTGAGACGGAGTAAGCTAGTTGGATACTTTTGTAATAGTTTAAGTTTGAAAGTTTGTAAGAATGTTTATTATTCATATGTAAGTTAAAATAGATGGGTTTTGGTACATTTGTAATATAAGTGTGTTTGAGGATTGTGTGCATACTTTAACCTATTGCGATCCATGGATGAAGGTAATTACGGTCACTGCATATTATTATTTTATTGTCATAAGCGGGTTTATATATTGTGTATGTGTGTGTTGTGAACCCCAAACTTCTGATCCGGGTTTGAAGGGCATCACAGGTTTGGTATCGGAGCTATAGGTTATAAGTCACTGACACAAGCCTAGATTGTTGGGAATGGGTAAAGGGTTAGGATTAGAAGTAAGGAATAGAAAGATAGAACGTTGAGAGGTTGAGTGTGACTGTATAATATGTGTTAGTATGATTCGGGTTATGGTTTGAGATTCTTATCTTGTAATGTGATTTTTGGATAGCAGCGATGGCAGATTCCTTTATTCAGTACCATGAAGCTGATCATTCTGAGCCTTCAATCGAAGGATGGTCATCTGATCCACGTCCTGTTCTTTCACCGGTGTTAGCTATACTACCTCATGTTGTGACGGCTGCACCACTGCGAGCTATTCCACCTCCTGGTATGAGGCCACCTATCCGAGGACCCCCACTTGTTGATTCTGATTCTACTGGGCATTCAAGTGCGGGTTCATCATTCCAGTTTACCCCACACCATGTTCCTTTATGAGGCTCTTCTTTTGGAGAGAGAGGCCCTGTTGGTAGAGATTCAGGAGCTACAACACATTGTGAGGACTATAAATGTTGATAGGAGTGCGAGGGAGCTTCGAGAAGAGATTCATGTGACCCGGAGGGTTCTTGAGGCTAGATTGCATAGAGCTACTTGTGAGTATGCACGCCCAGTGCTCTTATGGGATGGGCCACATAGGTGTTAGAGGATCTTGCGAGGCTTGGTGGACCAGAGTTTCCTTGGAGCTAGAGACAGAGATGCTGAGAGGCTTGGTGTTCCCTGGAGCTAGAGACAGAGATGCTAAGAGGCTTGGTGGACCAGAGTTTCCCTGGAGCTAGAGACAGAGATATTGTGGTAGCTGTTATATGTACATTAGTGTGTAGTATGTATCAGCAGACTTTTGGTTTGTATTTATAGACTAGACTTGCTGATTAGTGTTTAGGCTTGTTGTACCCTTTTGCTTTTGCTGAAGCGTTTTCATGCTTGTATTTTCAAATCTTTGATATATAAATATCAGTTCCTTTCCTTTTCCCGTATTGTCATTTACATTATTGCACCTGTTTTACCTTACTTTATTTACTGCACTAGCTATAAACTTTTGTGATAACATGTACCCTATCCCCTTAACTATTTGCATTCTGTAAAGAAGCATGCAATTTACTTAGTTCAACTATTACAAATGTTTTCAAAAAAAGATATTTCTATTTTACAAAAACTTTTCATAAAAAGGATTTGATTTAAAGGCTAAATAAGTTGTTTGATTCTTTACTGGAAAATTCCTCCCAGAAGAAATACCCGTTCTATTAACCAGAATGAAGAAACCAATAACAACAATCAAGATAACAAATAACCAGAATGCAAATCCAGATCCCATAGACCCAACAGTAGCCCAGATTTTCCAGATCTTGGCTCAACAAACAATCAAACTGACTCAATAGCAGCAGAGATAGACTAATCATCATGTAACTTTTTAGACTTTTCAGGCAGTAAATCCACCGGAATTCAAAGCTTCTCTAGACCCAATTGAAGCGAGAGTTTGGTTAAAGGAGATAGAGAAGTCATTTGCCTTGGTCAAGGTGAGAGAAGAACAGAAAGTTGAGTTTGCAAGTTACTATTTGAAGAATGAAGCCACCTAGTGGTGGGAGACTGTTAAGGCATTGGAAGGAACGGATGTTATTACTTGGGAAAGATTCAAGGAATTGTTTCTAGAGAAGTATTTTCCTCATTTTGTTCAGGATCAAATGGAATTGAAGTTTCTGGAGTTAAAATAGGGAAGTATGTTAGTAGCAGATTATGAAAGCAAGTTTGAGGAATTGTCAAGGTTTGTACCATCATATATGGATACTGATAGGAAGAAAACTAAGAGATTCTAGCAAGGTCTTAAGTCATGGATCAGAGGGAAACTAGCTATATTTGAATTGGACAAGTATGCACGAGTTGTACAGAAGGCTATTATTGCAGAGACGGAGAGTGAAATGTCATAGAAGGAGAAGGAGAGTAAGAAGAGGAAGTTTGAAGGAAATGAAGGACAGTTACAAGCAGGGAAGTTTCCAAATTTCAACCACAAGAAAGGCAATTTTCAGCCAGGAAGAAATTTTAATTTTAGGAAGCAAAATACATGTGACGGAGGACAAGGCAACCGTCCAGCCACGGGGAACTAGCCAAATCAGCAGATGCTAACTTTACCAGATTTCCAGGTTTGCGGAAAGAAACATGGAGGAGTTTGTAATAAGTTGAATGTGGTTTGTTATAAGTGTAATCAGAAAGGATACTATTCAAGGGAGTGCCATAATCAGCCAGCCAGAGAGCCGGTAAATACGGACCAACCTACCTGAAATCCAGCAGTCAAAGTTCCAGCAATTGGATTTACATGTTTCAAGTGCGGAAAGCCAGGACATATAGAAAGGGACTGCAAGACACCAGCACCGGTTAGTAATGCATTGAGAATCATGGGATCTACTCCAGTAGTGAATGAGCCTTTAAGAGCTAGAGTTTTTGACATGTCTGTGAAGGACACTATTCAGGACACCGAAGTTGTGGCAGGTACGCTTATTGTGAATTCTTTATGTGCCAAAATGCTAGTAGATTCGAGAGCAACTCGATCATTTATTTCTAAATATTTTGTTACTAAGTTAAATTGTCCAGTTGAATGGTTAAATGAAATTATGACTATGGAATTAGCAAATCAAGAATGTGTATCTGTTAATCAAGTTTGTGTGAACTGTGAGATTGAGATTTCTGGTAATAAATTTTGTATGGATTTGATACCATTTAAGTTAGGAGAGTTTGACGTTATTCTAGGAATGGACTAGCTATCTAAGCACGATGCTTAGATAGACTGTCAAAATAAGAAGGTAATTTTGAAGACGCCAGACGAGAAAGTAGTGATGTTTAAAGGTCAGAGGCAAGAAAAGAAGTTCTTAACGATGATTCAAGCTAAGAAGTTACTACGACAAAGATATGAGCATTTTATTGCTTATGTAATAGATAGAAATCAGGAGCCAGCAAAATGTGAAGATATTCCAGTAGTGAATGAATTTCCAGACGTGTTTCCAGACGAGTTACCAGGACTTCCTCCAGATAGAGAAATTGAGTTTGCAATTGACTTAGCACCTGGAATAAAACCAGTATCCAAGGCCCCATATAGAATGGCGCCCGTTGAAATGAAAGAGTTAGCGAAGCAGTTGCAAGAGTTGTTAGATAAAGGAGTGATTAGACTCAGTGTGTTCCCGTGGGGTGCACCAGTATTATATGTTAAGAAGAAGGACAGAAGCATGAGATTATGCATCAATTATCGAGAGCTCAATAAGCTTACAATCAAGAATAAGTATCCATTACCTCGAATTGATGATCTGTTTGACCAGTTGAAATGAGCCAAGTATTTTCCTAAGATTTTGAGATCCGGATATCACCAATTAAAGATTAAACTAGAAAATATACCGAAACAAACTTTCAGAACAAGGTATGGTCATTATGAAATTTTAGTGGTGTCTTTCGGATTAACTAATTCCCTAGCAGCGTTTATGGACCTGATGAATGGAATTTTCAAGGAATATTTGGACAATTTTGTCATTTTGTTTATAGAAGATATATTTATTTACTCGAAGTCAACAGAAGACCATGTGGCACATCTGAGGATATCATTATAAATTTTGAGGAAGGAGAAGTTGTATGCTAAATTCTCAAAGTGTGAATTTTGGCTACAAGAAGTTTAGTTCTTAGGGCACATAGTTAGTAATGAAGGGATCAAAGTGGACTCATCGAAGATTGACACCATTACGAATTGGGAAAGGCCAAAAACACCAACAGAAGTTAAAAGTTTCTTGGGATTAGCGGCATATTATCAACGATTTGTTCAAGATTTCTCGAAGATTGCGACGCCTTTGACGAAGCTTACCAGAAAAAATGAGAAGTTCATATGGAACAAGAAGTGTGAAGAAAGTTCTCAAGAATTGAAGAAAAGATTGATCACGGCACCTGTTTTGTCACTTTCAGATGATCAAGGAAATTTTGTAATCTATAATGATGCTTCTCATAAGGGATGAGGTTGTCTTTTGATGCAGCACGACAAGGTTATTGCATATGCATCGAGATAACTGAAACCTCATTAACAGAAGTATCCTACTCATGACTTGGAGCTAGTGGTCATAGTATTCACTTTGAAGATTAGGAGACATTTTTTATATGAAGAAAATGTGAGATTTATACGGATCATAAAAGTTTGAAGTATATATTCACACAAAAGAAACTCAACATGAGACAAAGAAGGTGGTTGGAGTTGATCAAGGACTACGACTGTACGATTAACTATCACCCAGGAAAAGCAAATATTGTGGCAGACGCGTTAAGTAGAAAGGAGAGATTAAACATGTCGACAGTACCAGAAGAGTTATGTAAGGAATTTTAGACATTGGAATTGGAGATTAGAGTTTGCAAGCTTAATGAAGTAAAGATGTATAGTATGACTTTTCAGCCAGAGCTGTTAGAGAAAATAAAGAAGTGTCAAGAGAAAGTAATGGATCAGGACATTAATCGTTTGGTAGGAGAGGATTTGTGCACTCAAAAGGATGATCAAGGTATTCTTAGGTTTTTTTCCAGAATTTGGATTCCACCAGTGACCGAGTTGAAGAATGAAATTCTACAAGAAGCTCACAATTCCAGATATTCAATCCATCCAGGGAGTACCAAGATGTACAGAGTTTAAAGGAAAATTATTGGTGGCCAGACACGAAAAGAGAGATTGCAGAATGGGTTAGTAAATGTTATACGTGTCAGAAGGTCAAGGCAGAACACCAAAGACCAAGTGGACTGTTGCAACCATTAGAGATTCCAGAATGGAAGTGGGAATATATTGTCATGGATTTTATAGTTGGATTACCAAGGACGAAAGTGAACCATGATGCCATTTGGGTTATAGTGGACAGACTTACCAAATCAGCTCATTTTATGCCTATTAATGAAAGGTTTTCATTGGACAAGTTGGATTACATGTATCTAAAAGAGATAGTAGTTCGTCATGGAGTCCCTGTGTCTATCGTATCCGATCGAGATCCAAGATTTAATTCGATATTTTAAACAAGGTTTCAAGAATGTTTGGGAAACAGATTAAATATGAGTACAGCTTACCATCCACAAACTGATGGCCAAAGCGAAAGAACGATTCAGACAATCAAGGACATGTTACGTGTTTGTGCTATTGATTTCAAAAGAAGTTGGGACGAGCATTTACCATTAGTAGAATTTGCATACAACAACAGTTACCATGCCAGGATTGGGATGCCACCCTACAAAGCTCTTTATAGACGCAAATGTCGATCACCAGTATATTAGGATGAAGTAGGAGAACGCAAGATACTTGAACCCGAATTGGTGCAACAAACAAAAGAAGTTGTTGAAGTTAGTCAGAAAAGGATAATTGCAGCCCAGGACCGTCAGAGAAAATATGCAGATCAATCAAAAAAGGATATAGAATTTGAAGACGGAGATTTAGTATTGTTGAAAGTGTCACTGTGGAAAGGATTGACTAGATTTGGGAAGAAAGGAAAGCTGAGTCCTAGATACGTCGGATCTTTTGAAATCTTGAAGCGTGTCGGCAAGGTAGCATACGAATTGGCGTTACCCCCGCATATGGAGCACATTCATAATGTCTTTCATGTATCGATGCTTAAGAAATATAATACAGATTCCAGGCATGTAATTGAGTACGAGCTGATAGAACTTCAGGAAGATTTGTCTTATGTAGAGAATTCGATATAGATTCTAGAAGAAAGAGAGAAGGTGTTGATAAATGAAGTTGGAAAGTTAGTTAGAGTATTGTGAAGAAACTCAAGGGTTGAAGAATCAACTTGGGAGCTAGAAAGTGATATGCGAGAAAAGTACCCTCATTTGTTTACTTAGGAGATTCTGAGGACAAAATCCTTTAAGGGGGGAATGATGTAATATCCGGGATATATCATGTAATTATTTTTATCAATAAATAAATATTTTATGTTTATTATATAAATTTTGGTGAATTATCTATTAAGTGGTATATGTGTTTGGATGTTTAAATATGATAAAATTTGAGTATTTTAAGTTTTATATCCAAAATAAAGTATAGATAATTGTGATATTTTTCTATTAATTTTTATGTTGTTATATGAGTTTATAAAGGATTTATGGATTTAATAAATTATTTTTCCGAGTAATTATAAACTATTTTGTATAATCGGGAACCAACCGACTTCAATCATTTGTACATTTTTACAACCCGAAAGTCTCGAGAAAACTCCTTTCTAACCTAATTATAATATTCCAAACATTTTCCATATTTTGACTTTTTCGATCCGGAGTAGCGTTTTCCCTGTGCGGGTCCTGACGTAAAATTTTCGATAAAATATTCATTTCAGTAAACCGATAAAACCCGTACTTTCGAGAAACATGATATTTTGATTAAATTATTATATTATCTTCTCGTAATTTATGTAACCAAAGCGCTGAGACCACATCTATATTTATAAAATGCTTAGTTTTAGATAATTGTCCTAAAACCGGTATCGAATAGGATCTGTTTTATCAATTAAAAGTTATATTTTATATCCGGTATGATCCAACGGGTACCAATATTCCGTAAATATAAATAGCCCTTACCTTATTTTATTTTGTACAGATAATCATTTGCAAACAGTAAAATATATAATTTTAAGAGAAAACCCCTAAATTCATAGTGTTCGTCGTAATCAAACTCAAATTTCAAGGTGTCATCGAAATCTGATTTTGGAGTTCAAGTAATCAAAACGAAGGTATTGGAGACTATTACAAGATTTTGTAACCCTTATACCTGCAATATCAACTGGTATTCTATAAATTTATTTAAATTTAAATTATTTTGGATTTCATTATAAATTTTTGATTTTGATGTTATTTGTGTGATTTGATGCTTGCATGTTGTAGATAATTTGATTCTGATCATTTTGGTATGTCATAATAGTCATTTGGAGTTCAATAACATGTTCAAAATTATGTTTAATCTTCGAATTATGAAATTAGGGTTTATAACCCGTATGAATGTTTTCAATTAAATTTGGGGGCTTTTGATCTAGGGGTAATTAGATTAATTGGTTGATATGAACATGTAGAGATTGAAAAGAGGTATCGGTTGGTGGTGGTCTCGTCTATAGACGATACCGGAGTTGGCCTGACCAGAGCAAAGAAGAACTCGTCGTCCGGCTAGTTTTCTTCGAGCTTTCCCGGCAACTCAGGGGTTATCAATTCAATTTGATTGCATGAATAGATTCATGGTGTTCCAGAGATGTGATTTGGAGGAGATGGTGGTGTGAAGATTCCGGGAACGTGTTCTCCGGCGAGACAGGGCGTTTTCCGGCGAGGAGTTGTAAAAATTACAGTTTGGTACCTGTAGTTTTGAAAATGATGCAATTAGGTCCCTGTAGTTTCTGAAATTTGCAACAATAGGATTCATGTTTTAAAATTTATAAAAATCATATTTTCTATTTAATTTAATTTCAGAAATTTATTTTTAATTATTAAAAATTCCAAAAATCATTATTTTAATTCCAAAAATTATTTTTAATTCAAAAATAAATCTGAATTATTTATTTATTTAATTTTAGTTAATAATTAATTAGTTAATTGGTCAATTAATTCAAATATTAATTGATTAAATGATTCAATTAATTATTATTTAATTTTAATTAATTATTTAATTAGATTTAATTATTTCTTTTGATTTAAAAATTATGAAAAATAATTTTGAACTTTAAAATATTATTTTAAATTGTTTTTTAGGCTCGATAATTATTATAAAATGATTTTAAAGTCAGATTCAGGTATTCGATGTAACACCCTCCAAATCTGGGGTATAGATCTGGGGTATTACTATAACTAACTACCTTACTAACCTGTACAATAATAATAATAACAGATAATTACCCCTTATTACTACTACTCAGGATCTTTCAAGGTTAAGCTGTAAAAACAAGAACAACTTGCCAACTTTATTACAACAACCCAAATCAACTGTCTTACAAACCTTTCTTTATTACAAACCACACTACTAGAAAAATGCCCTTAGACATCGGTTATAAACTGATGTCTTTTTTTCAAACCGATGTCTTCGCATATGTAGAGAAAGGTGGGGGTCTTTAACATCGGTTTTTAGCCGATGTTAAATATGTACATAGACATCGGTTTTCTTAGTAAACTGATGTATAATTAGCCTTTTTTTTAATAACATGTTAAAACTAGATTGTGAAAAATGATAAATAGGAGGTTAAGAAGCACTATAAACATATAACAAGGAAGAACATTAAACTGTTAGACATCAGATTTTTAAAAAAAATGATGTCTTACTTTGTGTAGTACATCGGTTACTACATAGAATCGATGTTAAATATGGCATATCACATCGATTTCAATTAGGTTAGCGATGCTAAATATGGCATATCACATCGGTTTCACTTAGGTTAGCGATGTGAAAGTTCCTATTTACATCATATTTCCTGTCAAAATTGTTGTGTTTTGCTTATTTTTGACATCAGTTTGTTAATAATTAAATGATGTTATATATATCCAAGATACATCATACTCTTTAATTAAAATAAAAGCTATATCAATAAAAAAAATCTTCAACGAGAACAAATATATACCAAAAAACTTATATATCAGCATTCAACCAACATATTTTTATATCTACATCTACATCAACATCAAAAACTTACTTACAATCACATTCCTAACCTATCTACCTATCTAGCTCACTAAAGCCACATTCCCCAAGCAATTCTCCCCGGATGGATGGATATGCTGTTGAACCATAAATAGTACAGCTGAAGCAAAGTTGGTAGCATCACGTACAGCTCCCTATTGAGCTTGTCTTTATAATCAACAAAGTACAGACATGAAATGAATGCTGATAGGAGACAAGTATAAGAAAATATTACAAATTATTTATTTCAAAAATGTTGAACATATATTTAGAAGCTAAGTCTGGTATTAGTCACTGACCACATACAAATACATGATTAGTTGCTTTAGCTAGTTTCTTGTTTACGGCTTAACTGTTTATAGGATACATTAAAAATAATTTAGTAGCAGCATTCTTGCAGATGGATGATGACAAGCTAATTTCCCAAATATAGTTGTTTGGTGTTCATAATAAAAACAAACAAACTTACAACTATCAATTTTCCTACACTTTCTGGCCTCTTTGCGAATTTAATAGCAGCTGCAGCTGCAGCAGCACCGGATGATATTCTCACCTCTAAAAGATACTTAACAATCAGATGCAGATAAACTGAGCAGAGCATCATAAAGTAACATAGAAGTCCAAAAGAGATCCATTTCGAGTGTAAAAATGGTTAAACTTACTAGCAATCTTTCTTTTACGGCAATAAGTTTTGCAGTTTCTATGGCTTCATCACTTGACACCTGTTAAATGACAGAAACAGCATTACATCTTGAGTAGAAAGTATGTATTGCAATTAAAATTTCTATATAATAACAATAATGTACTGCCATTTGTTCATCGAACTATTCTATTGCTGTATCAAAAAAGTCATCCCTTTCCTTTCAGAAATAGGCTCAGAGCATCTGACATGGTAGAATGTGGTGATAGATAAACTGAATGAAACTTACAGAGGGAGCACAATAATTTCCTGGTCTTACCTGAACAACTTCATCAATAATGTCGACATCCAGTACTCCAAGAATAAAACTAGCTCCAATTCCATGGATCTTATGCCTGCTCCAAATGTGGCTACAAAACAAAGTTTTCAAGCTCTAGTTGAGAAAATCAGAATTCTATTAGAAATAATAGGGGTATATTACTGCTGATATAAGAGCTGTAAAGATTGCAAAAGGCCTTGTGCTATTTCCTGTGATTTGAAATATGAGATGGGCCACAAGTGCAAGTCTAAAGAACTACGGTTACTTACTGTTCAAGTGCTATGAGAAGGATTGATAGATTTTAGTGAAAATTAGAATATGTGTGATGATGAAATGGGGTGTGAAATATGCGAGTATCAGATGGTTAAAGAATTTGAAGAGCAAGTGTCAAAAGAAGAAGTGCTCTTAATATCAATTAATGCTTTTGCCCTTAATGTGGGTGTGATGTTTCCTCCATGCACTTGATGCAAGAGGAATGGCCGCAAAAAACACCATTACCTATAGCTAATATATTCTCTCTTAAAATATGGAGGAACAAAACCACGACTTTTTGGAGCAATGTAATACAATCTAACATTCTAGCTCAGGATATGAATACACTGGACTGAGACTTGGAGGCAATATAACACAACTTGCAAGGAGCTCTCAAAAGGACATTACTAATGATATCACTGTGAAACCTTCCCCTGGGATGAATTCGATGTGACATCAAATCCAGGAGGGATGAATACCACATCATCCCACTCCGACCTGGAACTACCTTGCACAATAGATTTTGCTAATTAATCACATTCCAATATAGATTGAGGACCATGTACACAACAATGGATGATCGACTATTTTACTACAAGAAATAGGTTCATCAATAATTCATATTGGAAAGAATAGGAAATCTAAACTCTAACCTTCATCCCTAAAATTATGTCTTCAAAAATAGCCACCTATGAAGATCGGATAAAAGTTGGTACTTGATTGGAGTATTAAACAGCCTGGCAAAAAAATCACTGTGTACCTGTATATCTTCATCCCTCAGAGCAGGATTCATTTTCCTCTGATCGCTAGAAGCTTTACACAAAGAGTTCTCTAAATCCTCCTAATAATCCTTCCAGTTCAATATACGTGATAGGAAAGGGCGCATAACTAAAAATTTAGGTGCCTGAATTGTTATACGAGATAAAACTTTCTGAAGAAAACTGGATGATATCTCATTTTTTGGCTCTTCAATATTAAGCTCCTTGACTGCAATTTATAAAATATTCAATCAAGTCAGCAAGGATAACCAAAATAAAGTCACAAAGGATGAACACTCTTCATATAGAATATTATAACTTTATAAGCATGCTTCAAATTGTTCACTTCTTTACGTATTCGCCATCATGCTCAACACCCAATGTCTATGACACAACCTTTTAAGATATATTCAATTTCAGAATATTCGCTACAATCAGGGAGTTTAAAGATATTGAGCATCCCCACCATGATAGAATAATCATAGCCATGAGGGAAACAGTACCCCAAAAGGCTCTGACATCAATGATTAAGATAAAGGTAAGCAACACAAAAGACATTTATTACTTCCTTAACTCTTTAGACACCCTAATGCTCAAAGTAAAATGCAGCATACAAACATGTGAACTTTGCACCAGTACAGAAAAGATAGTCATATCACTTAATAGTTCACCATACAATGTAAATGATTATTCCATTTAAGTGTACAATTTCAAGGTAACACGAAGTTAGTGAACCTTAAAATATTATATTTCAAGCTCCATGACAGGACACAGAGGTCATATAGCCTAGAAAAGATGATAAACTACACAAGCCTCTGTTTACATGAAAAAGTAAGAAAGCCAATCACATATATACAAAATTAGGGAAAATAGAACCTAAAATGAGCTGGGGAAAAAAGACTTAACTATAATAGTGAACAACTAAACTTGTGCAGAACTCAAAAATACAACTACAGACCATACAAACAACAGAACATTATATACCTTAGTTTTTTTATGTGGCATGTTTTCTGATGGCTTTTGTGGCTGATTGTCCTCCTTGAGCTGTACGAGACTCTGAGTGTACACATGTGAATCAAACTCATTTGGAATCCCCCAAATCCTGACATTCTTAGCCATTTTTTCTCGGTCATACCACAAAATTTTTGAGCCATCAACCTCTAAGAGTACACTTTGGCACTCCTGGTATAATAAACAAGTCTAACAAAGGTTTCTCCTCTGCGGTGTGTGCTTTAGACCAAGAATTTTCAGCTGCAGAATCAGTCCTCATCATCCACACATTAATACGACCCTTAAACACACATATACACGTATACACATACACACACGTATATATATATATATATATTCCACCTCTAAACAGATATCCAAACATGTGAACCGACCTGTTAAAAAAATCAAAACATAAAAATTGAAAATAAATTAGAAGCTTACATATTTTTCACAGAGTAATCGAACAAATCCAACACCTTTGAAGTTTATTTACCAAGAATCGGAGCAATTACAAGCTCGATTTCAAATATTACAAGCTTAATTAGGGGTGTCTACAAATTAGGAATTTTATGGTTTGAGATGGGTTTAGGAAATTTGGAATGATAAAAGATTCAGGGACAGAGTTGAGTGAGAGACGAGAACAAAGAGAGACAAGAATAGAGAGAGAGTAAAGATGAAATTTGAGATAGAAGAGGGAGAGAGAGTAGAGATGAAGATGAAGTAGAGAGTGAGAGTTGATGAAAAGCAAGGCGAGGGAAAAGTAATTTTTGGTTGTGACGGGGGAAATAAAATTTTTGTTAAGGGGGGAATTTTTTGGTGTATTAACGGGGGGATTTTTGTTAGGCGGGTTTTTTTTTGTTATTTTATATGATTATAGACATCGACTAGTTAAGATAGTGATGTCTTACAATCCCTTTAACATTGGTTTTGAAATGACCGATGTTAAAACGGTGGCATTTCTAACCGATGTTAAAGGGGTGATGTCGTAAACACCATTTCTAGTAGTTCCATTTATCTATATAAATTTTAAATTAAGTTCCTTTTTTTCAAACCATATCTATTACTTATCCTGTTACACCTGCTCTGGCATTTCAAAACGCTATTCGGGGATTGGAATAAGCACCCTTGATGCAAGAGGGTCCCGCTCTTTGACCCGCTTCTTGACTACTCGGGTTCGGATGAGTTTTATTCTCAACTTTAACTGAAAAACAAGGTGCACAACAATAATAGGGGTGAGCCAAAATTGCTCAACAAGCCTGCAACATTCATATGTATAGTGTAAAGAGAGTAAGTTAAATGAACCGGTAATCTGCAGGTTTGTGTAATCACCTGCTTCGGTAAGGAATAATGAAAGCCACTATCGGCGAGTACCAAATGAACTAGACTGGACACAAAAACCAATATATGCACTATAACCTGCTGAGCAGTCAGGATATAGTGCGGATCTATACCCCACTACATAGAACCACCAACATATAGGGTACCCAGAAACTATGGCCTAATAATCAAGGGTCCGGTTCATACCCGGCCCGCATTGTAAAAATCCATTCCATAGTTTAGCATCCGGAATAATCGGTATACTTTTGATGTATCCTAACATCAGAATATATCGGAGTATATGTATATGTATGTATGTATCTATTGGAATATGAATAGAGGATTCAATGAATTAGGAGAAATCAGAAATCGAAATATGATAGGAATAAAGGAACAACAATTGTATATCAGTGTTTGTGAATAAGAGTTATCAGGGTATAGCTGTCAGGGAAAGTTAGAAGCAATTCACTATTCTGAACTTAGAATAGGGGAAAAACTTGTCTGGTTTCTGCTTCGCCTCAGGTAGTTCACAGCTCTCTATCTCCGGCTTGATTTTCCTTGTTGGTGGTGTTTCTATCAAAGAAAGACATTTATTTAGTTAACTTACATCGTACGAGTATCTCAGACTGAAACCACGTAGCCTTTATCATCTACCCATACGATTTTATCCGACTCGTATATAATTATCTAAAAAATAGAGTTCAAGTAGTCACGTAAATGACATAGCATGTAAGGCACATAATTAATTTAGGCTTATATATATTTTTAGAATCGAAATCGGATCTATATTCGCATTAACAATCAACTTCTAGCTCGATTCCTAATTTTATGGGATTATAAATAATATGATACTTAATGAATACGTATAATAAGTGGACTCGCTTTCGAAAGAAATTATGATTTATAACTATTTTTAATAGAATCGGGTCATTTTTCTAAGTCTAATGGTCCTCGTTTCGATTAAATTGGATAAACGGTTTAATTATTACGGATTAAACAAAAATTAATCAATTATTGATCAATTATAATTAATTATTCACAATTAATTAAACCCTAATTATATTTTAAATAATTATCTAGGAATTATCATATTTAAAAATAATTTTCCCTAATTTTTGGAATTAAATAGAATTTATTACAAATTATTCAGTTAAATTGATTAAATATAAATAATTAATCCATAAAATTAATTAATAAGTAATTTGAAAATAAGTAAGTAAATAAATAAATAGTTACATTCTGAATCTCTAAAATTTAGAACACAAATCGAACTTATTACGAGTTATTCACTTAAACCGATCAATCAACAAGCAAGTAATTAGTCTAAATAATTAATCATCAAATAATAAATAAATAAATAAATAAGTCAATAAATAAATAAATAAATAATTAATTAATTAAATAAATAGATTTTCGAATTTTTTAAATTTAATAAAATAATTTAGAAATTATTTAAAAAATAATTCAGATTTGTAATCAAATTATTTATTTGATTTTCTAATTAATAAAAACTGATTTTCTTATTTTATAAAATAAAATTAAATTAAAAAAATACAGAAACACAATTCAGAAAACACATTTGGGGGTTTTTGGATCAAAACCAGGTCGATTTTCGGGTTGGAGCCGGGTCGATCCCGGGTTGATCAAAAACGAACCAGGTCGCCGGCCGGTTCTAAAACTCGGCGACGAACCCCGGTTTTTGGCGACAATCCGGCTGCAAACGACATGTTTCCAGGTTGATTCTTCATCATTTCCAGTCCACAACAACACAACCACCATCCTTCCTTCCTCCTCTGTCGATTTGAAGCCGGAAAAATGAAGAACGCCACTAGTAATAGCGGTTCTCCGACTAACCTAAAACGAGAACAACGATCAACGAAACCGGTACCATTCGACTACAAATTCAACGATTAAATCATTTATAACAAAGAAATCATCTAACAATCAACGAATCAAGAAACCCGAAATCAAAATTAAACCTGAAATCAACGAATTTAAATTCGAACAATCCAACAATAAAATTGATTACAAAAATGAATATAGAATTCAAAGAGCTTCAAATCGAATACTTACATGATCAATTTGGTGTACAGAATCAGGTTCAAATTGGTGTTTGATTCCAAGAACTCCAAACCCTAATTTCAGATAATTGGGGATTTTCTTGAATTTTTTAATTTTTTATGATTTTTTAATAATTAATTAATAATAAATCGGGTATTTATATTAGTACAAATAATACCCCTAAATAAAACTAAGGCCCTAATTATACATCTAAAAAAATAATTGGCCCCAATTTTTATAATTTTTGGGTATTAATTTGGAATTTTTAAATATCCAATAAATACAAAATATATGCCAAAAATTTCCAAAAATTTTGAATAATAAAAAAAATGCAAAAAAATGATATTTGATAATTTCATGATTCTATAAAAATAAAAATGTGATTTTTTTTGGGGTTTTTGACACCCGAAGGGGCCCGGAAAAGTCGTTTCTCGCGAAACGATAAAATTTGTAAAACGTCTGGATGTTCAGAATATCGAGATGGTATAGGCCATACTTGGAAAAATAAGGTCAATGATTTTATATGAAATATCAGCTCTTAAAACAATGTTTGGGACGTACAACTTTTGATATCAAAGCATTTAACTAGAATAAAACACTCGATAATTACCCGAAACACGTTTTGATTGAAACAGATTACACGTAGCACATAATAGCTAAGGTTTTATGACTCAACACACTTACTCACATATTTAAACACATTAATCATCTTTATTAAGATATAATACAAGCTTAATTTCTCGGTCGTTACATCCTCCTCCCTTATTAGGATTCTGTCCTCAGAATTTTTGTAACGTCTGGAAAACTTACGTCTGAATTATATCATAATTATAATAAATTATATGTGTTAATGTGTCATTTATGTGTAATTATCTGTCAAACCCTAATTGTTACGTGTTACGTGTATTCCGTGTCATTTCAGTATTTTTAATAAATTTTTCAGATGTTTTATTTTGCATTCATCGCTTTCATTTCAAACGTTTTACGACCCAAACCATGATTTTTAAAGCCAGTATTTCAAATAAAATAATGGGCCTTATTTTTCATCAAACGGCTTTTACCATCGCATTATTCTGAACATCTAGACATTTTATAAATTTTCTCATTTTGCGAAAAATGACTTTTCCGGGCCCCATTGGGTGTTAAAAACCCCACAAAAATCACATTTTTATTTTTATAAAATTATAGGACTTTTATTTATACCATTTCTTTGTATTTTTGCATTATTCACAATTTTTGGGAAATTTTGGCATATATATTGTATATATAAAATATTTGTAAATTAAATTTTAATACTCAAAAATTATAAAAATTAGGGCCAAATATTTTTATTAGATGTATAATTAGCCCCTTAATTTTATTTAGGAGTATTAATTTTGCAGCTATAAATACCCTAATTATTATTAATTTATTTAATTAAAAATCAGAAAATTCTGCAATTATTCCCAATTTACAGAAATTAGGGTTTGGTGTTCTTGACTTCCACCCGCGATTTGATCGTGATTCTGATCTCCAAATCAAGCATGTAAGTAGTCGTTGCAAAGCTCTTGATCTCTACTTTCGATTGGTATAATCAATTTCATGTTTTATATCTTTGATTTTCAATTCGTATTTTTAGGGTTTATAGTCGAATTAGGCGTTTTTGATTCTTGAATTATTTGATGATTTTGATGCTTCGTATAGATTCCCCAAAGTCTTAGGAATGATTTTGAGTATTCAATTGATCGGTATAACCCCAGGAGGGTATGGTTCGAGTTCGTGGGTATAGCAGAATTTTTGATTCATTTTTTTTTTTATGATTTTAGTGATGTTTTGATTGTTGTTGATGGCTGGGTTTGATTGTAGAATTAAACAGCTTTATTTTCGTATAATAATCTTTAAGTTTGGTATACAAACACGAAGGATCGTGTTTTTGGCCGGAGTTCTTCCGGTTTTTGTCTGGTTGTTGCCGGAGAAGACGACCGAGCTATCGTCGGTGGTTGCAGGATGGGTGGTTGTGATGACGGAGTCGAGGGGAACGTGTTGGCAGCAAGAACGGTGTCGAACCATTACGTATTGGCTTCGACTGAGCCTCGCCAGAAACAGACCCCTATGCCGGATTCTGGGCAACCGGGCGGCTATTCTTGGCGACCCGTGGTCGACCCGGTTTCGACCCGGTGTACGACCCAGGTTTGATCCAATAAAACCCAAAACCCAAACCTGTTTTCTGTTTGTGCAATTTTAATTATTTATTTATATATTATAAAAGTAAAAATCAGTTTTATTAATTCTAAAAATCAATTAAAAATTAGTTTTAAATTCTGTAAAATATTATTAATAATTTCTGAATTATTTTCTTAAATTAGAAATTCGAATTTAGTTATTTAAGTAATTATTTAATAGTTTACCTAATTATTTATTTCTTTATCATGTAGTAATTAAGTAATCAATTGATAATTACGAATTAATAATTAATCGAATAGTATTATTTAAAGATTCGATAATTAGGGAAATAAAATGAGTAACTTGTATCTATACGGGTAATTGAACGATAAGTTCGATTATTATTCGAGCGATAGTTAATTATTCGTAGAATATCGTAATAATTATTCGTAACGAATAATTAAATACAGATAGTTGATTTAAATCGTATAAATTGTAATAATAACCGTAATGTGTTAATAATTATACGAGAGGGGTGAGTTACTCGTATTAATGCGAGTAGTTGATCGGTGAATTGGATTCTGATTCGAATAATAACTTATTTATTCATTAATGTATCAGCTAATAATATCTATTATTTATTTGTAAATAATCGATCTAATCGAGTAAATAATAATAAGTTGTAAATATTTGTAATAAATTGTAAGTAATCCTAATAATTAGGCATTAATTATTTTAGATTATTAAATAATTACTTATTAAATATTTATTAGTTATTTATTATTTATTAATTATTTAAAAATGATTAATTATTTCGATAATTAATCAAATAACTTTCAATAAATCCTAAAATATTCATTTTAACTCCAAATATTATAGAAAAATTATTTTTGACTTTATTTTTCTTAAATAATTATTTAAAAATTATTTTAGGGTTTAAAAATTAGTAATAATTATTTATATTGAATAATAAATTGAATCATCAGTGTTTAATTGATATTAATTAGACCGCTAGTCCGATTTGAGCGAAACGAAAGCACTTTGACTCAGAAAAATGAATTCTTTTTATTAAAAATAATATTAAGACATAATTTCTTCTAGAAATTAGTTGACTTTGATATTTGCTCAATTTTCAGTCGAAGTGCATGCCGAGAAGAGTCCGAAAAATTTCGGGAAAATGGGAAACAAGGCAGATGATGATCAGTGAAGCGATCAGCGAGTCAATTTTGATTCTAAAAATTATTTTAACTATAAAAATGATTATGTGCTTATGTGCTTATGTGTATTATGTGGTTAATCGAGTCTTACTTGCTTATATGTAATATACGAGTCAGTCATAAGCGTATGGGTAGATAATAGGAACGAAATGAAGTCGATTCAAGATGCAATTGAAGTATAAAATGGCTTAACCAGACTATTTTGCTAACAGAAGCTAAGCCAGCAAGGCAGGTTGAGTAGGTGATAGACGAAGGTGATTTAATTACAGTGAGTTGCGCAGAAGGCAAGTTTTTCCCCTATTATATTTTTTAGAATAGCGATATTCTCTTCAGATTCTTATCACGTTTGCACTCTTTTAATTCTCTTGTTCATATTTCATTTCAATTCTTGGTTATCCTTTTTATTTGACTTGGTTATTCATATTCCCATTGCTACTCTAAAATTGTTGATATATTCTGGTGATTAGAATATGTCAAAGCATGCCGATTGTTCCGGTTGCTATTTCAGGGACTGGATAATAATACTTTGGGGATTAAGTTTACTTAATCCTAAGGACCGGGACATAACCGGTGCCTTGAGATGGGCCGTAGTGCCTGGGTGCCCGACGGGATCTATATAGTGAGATATAGATCTGCACTGTATTTTGGCTAATCAGCAGGGTATAGATGCGAACTTGAGTCCAGTTTAGTTCGTTTGTATTCGCCAATAATGGCCTTCTTTCTATTCTCGCGGGGTTATATCTTTGCAGATATACCCGGGTTACGGATTCATTTTAAAATGCTTTAATACTGTTTATATTTTGCGGACTTGTTGAGCAATTTTTGGCTCACCCTTTTTATTGTTATTCTCCTTATTATTTTCAGTTAAGAAGGAATATTAAACCCACCTGGACTCGAGTGGTAAAGAAGCGGGTCAAGCCTCGGGATCCTCTCATACCCAAGGTGTTGTTCCCAATTCAGGAAGAAAGCTTTGAGTTGCCCGAACAGGTGGTGTGTAGATTGTTAGTGTGTGTGTTTGAATAAAATATGAACTTAGTTAAAATTGTTTAGACAATGGTTTGTAATAAATTGAGTTTGTGAGACTTTGAATTTGGTTTGTAATAAAAGTAGTTAGTGGTTCTTGTTTTCATACTTCAACCTAAAAAGATCCTGGTTAGTGTTAAAGGGGTTTAGTTTAATTTCTTTATTATTGTTAATCAGATTGTACAGGGTTTGTGATTAGCTAGTAACCCCCAGACTTATACCCCGGGTCTGGAGGGCGTTACAGGTTTGGCATCAGAACTGTAGGTTTGGTCCCTGAAAAAAAGAACATTAGGGTTAAGATAAGATAGGGAGATCACATAGGATATGAATAGTTAAATAGGAAGAATAGTGTTAGGATTTAAGTCAGATTAGAATAGGAAAGTATAAATCTTAGGATTGTTTAGTGACCTTTCTTTTCTTTGGTATATTATCAGATGGCATCTTCTGGTTATTCTGCATCTTCTGAGAGGACAGTCACCGGGCCAGCAGCACCAGTTATACCTCCAGTATTTGAGTACATATTTCCTCCTCTACCACCTCCACCACCATTGCCACAGGAGCCGGTACCACCAGTACAGGGGATAGTCCATGACTCCATAGAGATGTTTGATCCATTTGAGTTCTTTGAGCCGATGGTTCCTTTACCAGTTGAGCATCAGTTTATACCGGGGATTGAGCCAGAGTTACCACCACCACCAGTGTTACCTCCTATACCAGTGCATGCCCCAGAGCCGGATGTATTTCAGATGATTCCAGTCGAGGGGATGGGAGAGCATGATGTGGATCTGCAGTTAGGTTTACCACAGCAGGGTGTAGGTATATCGAGGGTTCCTTTACAGGAGTCAGTAGGTCAGGTTGCACAGCCGTATATGGTACCAGGCCATGAGTACAAGGTTATGAGGGATGATATGGAGTATTGGAGAGCACAGTGCCGAGAGATTATGCATTTGTTTGACTAGAGGGACAGAGGACCGTTAGCGGCACTACAGCCAGATTACTATATGAGACAGCGATTGCAGTCAGTTTTGATGAGTTCCACTTGGAGGCTCGATGATTTGACCCATGAGGGACCCCCTTCTTTCGCAGAGTTCTACAGGATATTCCGCTTGGCATAGACTTTGGTCCAGGCACTTAGGGATGAGCTGAGGCGTATTCCGCCTGGGTTTTGAGACAGTGACTTCAGAGTACAGATGTATATAGAGGCAGCATAGTATAACATAGTGAGTAGTGTGTATGTGTGTATTAGCAGCTTAACCTGTAGTAGTAGTTTGACATGTAGTAGTAGTTTGACATGTAGTGGTAATATGACTTGTAGCCGCGGTGATAACCAGCAGAGCGAGACTTTTTGTATCAAGCATTTACACCTGAGGCTGGTGTCATATATATAAAATGAACTTTTTCAAATTTCTTTTATTTAAATTTCAGTCTTTACCGTTTTACAGCATTTACCTTTACCATATTATTTTACAGCTTTTCATATTTTAAATCATGTCGAAAAAAAGAGAAAAGAACAACCATTTTATTTAACTGCTTACATTTCCAGTTTTAATATTCAACAATTGTTTTCTTTATTTAAATCATGTTGTTAATACGGGATAAATTGTTTTCTTACTTACTGTTAATTGTTTAGTAAACTGTTAAAGAAATATCACTTGTTTTATTATCAAAAGATGGCACCAAAAAGAAAGACTAGGGCTGAGACTTATAGCAGCAATTTCGAAGGACAGACTAATGAGACCATGAACCAAATGTTCCATCTGATGCAACAACAGATGGTAATGATGCAGCAACAGATGCAGCATCAACAACAGCAAATTCAACAACAAATGTTACAACAGTCACCTCGTCCTAAGCCCCAGATACCACCAGCATTACCTATTGTTACTTTTAAACAATTTCAATCGATTATACCTCCAGAATTTGATGGGTCAGCCGATCCTATTAAAGCCACCACCTGGTTAAAGGAAATAGAGAAAGCGTTTGCACTAGTGAAGATAGGTGAAGATCAAAAGACTGACTTTGCTAGTTATTTGTTAAAATGAGAAGCAAATTATTGGTGGGAATCTAAAAAGGCTTTAGAGGGTGAAGATGTTATTGCATGGGATAGGTTTAAAGAGTTGTTTTTAGAAAAACATTTTCCTCGCTACATGAGAAATCAAATGCAGATAAAGTTTTTGGAACTGAAGCTTGAAGTATGTCCGCGACAGAGTATGAAGCCAAATTTACTGAATTGGCTAGGTTTGTCCCAGAACAAGTGGATACTGAAGAGAAACGAGTTCAAAGGTTTCAAGAAGGATTACGACCGTGGATCCGTGGACAAGTTGCAATTTTTGAATTAACAACATATACCGCCGTAGTCCAGAAAGCCTTGATCATCGAAGGAGAAAGTGAAAGGTCTCAAAGGGATAGAGGACAGGGAAGTTTCCAAGACCGCTCCAGCAGGAAGCCGGGATTTCAAGCCCGGACAAATTTGAATTTCAAAAGGATAGGACAAGGTACCCAGAAAGCGGGTAATCGTTTCTAAGCCCCCAAACAGCAGGGAATTGTCAAGGTCCCAGTGCCGTACTGCAGAACTTATGGACGCAAGCACACTGGCGTATGTATTAAAGCAGACGTGACATGTTTCAAATGCAAGCATAAGGGGCACTATTCTAACGAATGTCCAACGGGAAAGACATCACTTGCTATAAATGTGGAAAGAAAGGGCATATCGCTAGAAATTGTAAAGGACCGGCAATGGTAGCCAGTATTCTGAAAGTATTTACATTACCTCCGCCACCGCCGCCTAATCAACCCAGAGCAAGGACTTTCAACATGACAATGAAAGAAGCAGTGCAGAGTCCGAGTGTAATTGCAGGTACGCTTTTGGTGAATTCTGTAGATTTAAAAGTATTAATTGATTATGGAGCTACCCGTTCATTTATTTCTGAAGAATTTCTTGATAAGTTACATTGCGAAATCGAATGGTTGGGCGAGACGTTAATTATAAAATTAGCGAATGACGACCAAGTTCCAGTAGATCGAGTGTGTCCTGCGTGCGATATAGAGATAGCTGTACATCATTTTTCTGTAGACTTAATTCCTTTTAAGCTAGGAGAGTTCGATGTCATTTTGGGAATGGATTGGTTAGCATGTCATAATGCTCAGATCGATTGCGTAAATAAGAAACTCAAATTACGAACTGTGGAAAATGCAACGGTAAAATTCAAGGGCGAAAAACAGTGGAAGAAATTTCTTACAGTGATGCAGATCAAACGATTGCTTCGACAAGGATGCGAGATGTACATAGCTTACGTGTTGGATACTGAAAAGGGAAGTCCCAAATTAGAAGACATTCTAGTTGTATGTGAATTTCCGGACGTCTTTCCAGATGAGCTTCTAGGGTTACCACCAGATCGAGAAATTGAGTTCACGATTGATCTAGCACCAGGTACAGAACCAGTTTCGAAAGCTCCATATCAAATGGCTCCAGTCGAGATGAAAGAATTATCAACGCAACTGCAAGATCTTCTAGACAGAGGCATCATACGACCTAGTGTATCTCCATGGGGTGCACCGGTATTGTTCGTAAAGAAGAAGGACGGCAGCATGCGATTGTGCATCGACTATCGGGAATTGAATATGCTCACCATCAAGAACAAGTATCCTTTACTGAGAATCGACGATTTGTTCGATCAGCTAAAAGGAGCTGCATGGTTTTCGAAGATAGATTTGCGATCAGGTTATCATCAATTGAAGATTAAAGCTGAAGATATTTCCAAGACTGCGTTTCATACGAGATATGGACATTACGAGTTTCTTGTAATGGCATTCGGTTTGACAAATGCGCCAGCAGCATTCATGGACCTGATGAACCGGGTATTCAAGAAATATTTGGACAAATCTGTGATCGTATTTATTGATGACATCTTGATTTACTCAAAGACAGAAGAAGAGCATGCTGAGCACTTGAGGATAACTTTGGAAATTCTGAGGAAAGAGCAACTGTACGCGAAATTCTCGAAATGTGAATTCTGGTTAAAGGAAATGCAATTTCTAGGGTATATCATCAGTAGAGAAGGCATCCAAGTCGATCCAGCGAAGATTGAAGCTGTGTTGAATTGGGAAAAACCAAAGACACCGACAGAAGTTCGAAGTTTCTTGGGATTGGCAGGATATTATAGAAGATTTTGTTAAAGATTTTGCGAAAATAGCAGTGCCGTTGACCAAGTTAACTCGAAAAAGTGAAAAATTCGTATGGGATGACAAATGTGAAGGTAGTTTTCAAGAACTGAAGAATCGATTAGTAACTGCACTAGTACTCGTATTACCAGATGAACATGGGAATTTTGTCATCTACAGCGATGCTTCGTATCACGGAATAGGATGTGTATTGATGCAGCACGATAACGTCATTGTATATGCTTCAAGATAGCTTAAACCTCATGAACAGAAATATCCTACACATGATTTGGAATTAGCAGCGATCGTATTTGCGTTGAAATTGTGGAGACACTATCTCTACGGTGAAAAATGTGAAATCTACACATATCATAAAAGTCTGAAGTACATCTTTACGTAAAAAGAACTGAATATGAGACAACGTCGATGGTTGGAATTAATTATGGATTATGATGTTACGATCAGTTATCATCCAGGGAAATTAAATGTTGTGGCAGATGCGCTGAGCAGGAAAGAAAGATTGAATTTGCTAACTTCATTCGAAGAATTAGCTAAGGAATTTGACAAATTGGAAATTGAAATTCGTATTCCCAATGAATCTGCAGAAGCTATCTACGCTATGACTTTTCAACCAGAGTTGCTAGAGAAGATTCGTCGCTGTCAAGAAGAAGTGATGAGTCAAGATGATGACTTAACGGGAGAAGAAATCATAACTTAAAAGGATAATGAAGGAATTTTATGCTTTGCATCAAGAATCTGGATTCCTAACATTGCAGAATTGAAAGAAGAAATATTGCGAGATGCGCACAGTTCAAAGTATTCCATTCATCCAGGAAGCACAAAAATGTATCATGATTTGAAGGAAAACTTTTGGTGGCCAAACATGAAGCAGGAAATAGCAGAATGGGTAAGTAAATGCTAGACATGCCAGCGAGTTAAAGCGGAACATCAACGTTCGAGCGGATTAGTACAACCATTAGATATTCCAGAATGGAAATGGGAACATCTAGCGATGGATTTTGTGGTAGGACTACCAAGGACTAAAGCAAATCATGATGCGATATGGGTGATTATTGACAGACTAACGAAGTCGGCACATTTTCTACCGATTAACGAAAGATTTTCGCTCGACAAGCTAGTGCACATATATCTCAAAGAAATTGTGATGCGACATGGAGTTCCAATATCTATCATGTCTGATCGAGATGCCCGTTTCAATTCAAGATTTTGGAGACAATTTCAGGAATGTCTTGGAACTAAATTAAACATGAGTACCGCGTATCATCCGCAAACCGATGGACAAAGTGAAAGAACTATCCAAATAATTGAAGATATGCTACGAGTTTATGCGATTGATTTTGAAGGCAATTGGGATGAACACTTGCCTTTGGTGGAATTTTCTTACAACAACAGTTATCATGCCAGCATTGGAATGCCACCGTACGAAGCATTATACGGAAGAAAATGCAGATCACCAGTATATTGGGATGAAGTGGGAGAACACAAGATTTTAGGTCCCGAATTAATCCAACAAACTAAAGAAAAGATTGAACTAATTTGAAAACGACTCGATGCAGCACAAAACAGGCAACACAAATATGCAGACCAAGCAAGGAAGGATATGGACTACCAGGAAGGAGAACACGTATTACTCAAAATATCGCCATGGAAAGGATTGACCAGATTTGGTAACAAGGGTAAATTGAAGCCACGATACGTCGGACCGTTTGAAATTTTGAAAAAGGTGGGAAAAGTTGCGTACGAATTAGCTTTACCGCCTCATATGCAACATATTCATAATGTGTTTCACGTGTCGATGCTTAAGCGATATAATCCTGATTCTAAGCATGTAATCGAGTATGAACCGATAGATATCCAACCTGATTTGTCTTTTGTAGAACAGCCGATAAGAATTTTAGACCGGCGAGAGAAAGTCTTAAGAAATAAGTCTGTATATTTAGTGCGAGTGTTGTGGAGAAATCCTATGGTTGAAGAATCAACCTGGGAACTTGAGAGTGAAATGTTAGAGAAATATCCTCATTTATTTTCATAGTGAGATTCTGAGGGCATAATCCTATTAAGGAGGGAAGAATGTAACGTCTGGAAAACTTACGTCTGAATTATATCATAATTATAATAAATTATGTGTGTTAATGTGTCATTTATGTGTAATTATCTGTCAAACCCTAATTGTTACGTGTATTCCGTGTCATTTCAGTATTTTTAAGATATTTTTCAGATGTTTTATTTTGCATTCATCGCTTTCATATCAAACGTTTTACGACCCAAACCATGATTTTTAAAGCCAGTATTTTAAATAAAATAATGGGCCTTATTTTTCATCAAACGGCTTTTACCATCGCATTATTCTGAACATCTAGACATTTTATAAATTTTCTCGTTTTGCGAAAAATGACTTTTCCGGTCCCCATTGGGTGTTAAAAACCCCACAAAAATCACATTTTTATTTTTATAAAATTATAGGACTTTTATTTATACCATTTCTTTGTATTTTTGCATTATTCACAATTTTTGGGAAATTTTGGCATATATATTGTATATATAAAATATTTGTAAATTAAATTTTAATACTCAAAAATTATAAAAATTAGGGACAAATATTTTTATTAGAAGTATAATTAGCCCCTTAATTTTATTTAGGAGTATTAATTTTGCATCTATAAATACCCTAATTATTATTAATTTATTTAATTAAAAATCAGAAAATTCTGCAATTATTCCCAATTTCCAGAAATTAGGGTTTGGTGTTCTTGACTTCCACCAGCGATTTGATCGAGATTCTGATCTCCAAATCAAGCATGTAAGTAGTCGTTGCAAAACTCTTGATCTATAATTTCGATTGGTATAATCAATTTCATGTTTTATATCTTTGATTTTCAATTTGTATTTTTAGGGTTTATAGTCGAATTAGGCGTTTTTGATTCTTGAATTGTTTGATGATTTTGATGGTTCGTATTGCTTCCCCTGAGTCTTAGGAATGATTTTGAGCATTCAATTGATCGGTATAACCCCAGGAGGGTATGGTTCGAGTTCGTGGGTTTAGCAGAATTTTTTATTCGTTTTTTTTATGATTTTGGTGATGTTTTGATTGTTGTTGATGGCTGGGTTTGATTGTAGAATTAAACAGCTTTATTTTCGTATAATAATCTTTAAGTTTGGTATACAAACACAAAGGATCGTGTTTTTGGCCGGAGTTCTGCCGGTTTTTGTCTGGTTGTTGCCGGAGAAGACGACGGAGCTATCATCGGTGGTTGCAGGATGGGTGGTTGTGATGACGGAGTCGAGGGGAACGTGTTGGCAGCAAGAACGGTGTCGAACCATTACGTATTGGCTTCGATTGAGCCTCGCCGGAAACAGACCCCGGTGTCGGATTCTGGGCAACCGGGCGGCTGTTCTTGGCGACCCGTGGTCGACCCAGTTTCGACCCAGTGTACGACCCGGGTTTGATCCAATAAAACCCAAAACCCATTCCTGTTATCTATTTGTGCAATTTTAATTATTTATTTATATATTATAAAAGTAAAAATCAGTTTTATTAATTCTGAAAATCAATTAAAAATTAGTTTTAAATTCTGTAAAATATTATTAATAATTTCTGAATTATTTTCTTAAATTAGAAATTCGAATTTAGTTATTTAAGTAATTATTTAATAGTTTACCTAATTATTTATTTATTTTTTTATTATGTAGTAATTAAGTAATCAATTGATAATTAAGAATTAATGATTAATCGAATAGTATTATTTAAAGATTCGATAATTAGGGAAATAAAACGAGTAACTTGTATCTATACAGGTAATTGAACGATAAGTTCGATTATTATTCGAGCGATAGTTAATTATTCGTAGAGTATCGTAATAATTATTTGTAACGAATAATTAAATATAGATAGTTGATTTAAATCGTATAAATTGTAATAATAACCGTAACGTGTTAATAATTATACGAAAGGGGTGAATAACTCATATTAATGCGAGTAGTTGATCGGTGAATTGGATTCTGATTCGAATAATAACTTATTTATTCATTAATGTATCAGCTAATAATATCGATTATTTATTTGTAAATAATCGATCTAATCGAGTAAATAATAATAAGTTATAAATATTTGTAATAAATTTTAAGTAATCCTAATAATTAGGGATTAATTATTTTAGATTATTAAATAATTACTTATTAAATATTTATTAGTTATTTATTATTTATTAATTATTTAAAAATGATTAATTATTTCGATAATTAATCAAATAACTTTCAATAAATCCTAACATATTCATTTTAACTCCAAAAATTATAGAAAAATTATTTTTGACTTTTATTTTTCTTAATTATTTATTTAAAAATTATTTTAGGGTTTAAAAATTAGTAATAATTATTTATATTGAATAATAAATTGAATCATCAGTGTTTAATTTATATTAATTAGACCGTTAGTCCAATTTGAGCGAAACGAAAGCCCTTTGACTCAGAAAAATGAATTATTTTCATTAAAAATAATATTAAGACCTAATTTCTTTTAGAAATTAGTTGACTTTGATATTTGTTCCATTTTCAATTGAAGTGCATGCTGAGAAGAGTCCGAAAAATTTCGGGAAAATGGGAAACAAGGCAGATGATGATCAGTGAAGCGATCAGCGAGTCAAATTTGATTTTCAAAATTATTTTAACTATAAAAATGAATATGTGCTTATGTGCTTATGTGTATTATGTGGTTAATCGAGTCTTACTTACTTATATGTAATATATGAGTCAGTCATAAGCGTATGGGTAGATAATAGGAACGAAATGAAGTCGATTCAAGATGCAATTGAAGTACAAAATGACTTAACCAGTCTATTTTGCTAACAGAAGCTAAGCCAGCAAGGCAGGTTGAGTAGGTGATAGACGAAGGTGATTTAATTGCAGTGAGTCGCGCAGAAGGCAAGTTTCTCCCCTATTCTATTTTTCAGAATAGGGATATTCTCTTCAGATTCTTATCAAGCTTGCACTCTTTTAATTCTCTTGTTCATATTTCATTTCGATTCTTGCTTATCCTTTTCATTTGACTTGGTTATTCATATTCCCATTGCTACTCCAAAATTGTTGATATATTCTGGTGATTAGAATATGTCAAAGCATGCCGATTGTTCCGGTTGCTATTTCAGGGACTGGATAATAATACTTTTGGGATTAAGTTTACTTAATCCTAAGGACCGGGACATAACCGGTGCCTTGAGATGGGCCGTAGTGCCTGGGTGCCCGACGGGATCTATATAGTGAGATATAGATCTGCACTGTATCCTGGCTGATCAGCAGGGTATAAATGCGAACTTGAGTACAGTTTAGTTCGTTTGTATTCGCCAATAATGGCCTTCTTTCTATTCTCGCGGGGTTATATATTTGTAGATATACCCGGGTTACGGATTCATTTAAAATACTTTAACACTGTTTATATTTTGCGGACTTATTGAGCAATTTTTGGCTCACCCTTTTTGTTGTTATTCTCCTTATTTTTTTCAGTTAAGAAGGAATATGAAACCCATCAGGACTCGAGTGGTAAAGAAGCGGGTCAAGCCTCGGGATTCTCTCATAACCAAGGTGTTGATCCCAATTCAGAAAGAAAACTTTGAGTTGCCCGAATAGGTGGTGTGTAGATTGTTAGTGTGTGTGTTTGAATAAAAGATGAACTTAGTTAAAATTGGTTAGACAATGGTTTGTAATAAAGAGAGTTTGTGAGACTTTGAATTTGGTTTGTAATAAAAGTAGTTAGTGGTTCTTGTTTTCATACTTCAACCTAAAAAGATCCTGGTTAGTGTTAAAGGGGTTTAGTTTAATTTCTTTATTATTATTAATCAGATTGTACAGGGTTGGTGATTAGCTAGTAACCCCCAGACTTGTACCCCGGGTCTGGAGGGCGTTACAATTTTGCTAAGAAATAATTGGGGATACTTTTCTAACATTTCACTTTCAAGCTCCCAGGTTGATTCTTCAACCATAGGATTTCTCCACAAGAATCTTACTAATGGTACAGACTTATTTCTCAATACTATCTCTTGCCGATCTAAAATTCTTACTGGTTGTTCTATATATTACAAATCAGCATGAAGCTCTATCGGCTTATACTCTATTACATGCCTTGTATCAGGGTTATATTTCTTAAGAATTTACACATGAAATACATTATGGATATGCTGAATATGGGGTGGTAAGGCTAATTCGTATGCAACCTTTCTGACTTTCTTCAAAATTTCAAGTGGACCGACGTATCGTGGTTTTAGCTTGTCCTTGTTACCAAATTTAGTCAATCCTTTCCATGGTGATATCTTCAGCAATACATCTTTCTTGATAATCCACATCCTTCCTGGTTGGATCTGCATATTTGAGTTATCGATTTTGTGCTGCTTCGAGTCGCTTTTGGATAAGCTCTACTTTTTCCTTGGTCTGCTGAATCAGTTCTGGACCTAGATTTTTTGCATTTCCAACTTTGTCCCAACATGTAGGTGATCTATACTTTCTTCCATATAAGGCTTCATAAGGTGGCATTCCAATGCTAGCATGATAGCTGTTGTTGTAAGAGAATTCCACTAGCGGAAAATGTTCGTCCCAACTGCCTTCAAAATCTATTGCGCATACCCATAGCATATCTTCAATTATTTAAATCATCCTTTCTCTTTGCCCGTCCATCTTTGAACGATAAGTGGTACTCATGTTTAATTTAGTACCAAGGCATTCCTGAAATTGTCTCCAGAATCTCGAATTAAAACGTGGATCAAGATCAGATACAATAGATACAGGCACTCCATGGCGCATCACTATTTCCTTAAGATATAGATGTACTAACTTGTCAAGAGAAAACCTCTCGTTGATCGGGAGAAAATATGCTGACTTTGTTAACCTGTCAATGATAACCCAAATCACATCATGCTTTGCTCTGGTTCTCGGAAGTCCTACAACAAAATCCATCTCTAAGTGTTCCCATTTCCATTCTGGAATATCCAGTGGTTGTAGTAATCCGCTCGGACGTTGATGTTCAGCTTTGACTCGTTGGCACGTATAACATTTACCGACCCATTCAGCTAAGTCTTTTTCATGTCTGGCCACCAAAAGTTTTCCTTCAAATCTCTGTACATCTTCGTGCTTCCAGGATGAATTGAATCTCTTGAACTATGAGCGTCACGCAAAATTTCTGCCTTCAGTTCCGGTACATTGGGTATCCAGATTCTTGAAGCAACTCGTAAAATTCCCTTGTCATCTTTCTGGCTTGTAATTTCTTCTCCGGTCAAATTATTAATTTCATCATCCATTACTTCCTCCTGACACCTTCTTATCTTTTCTAATAATTCTTGCCGAAATATCATGGCATAGTTCATTTCAGTGGAGCTTTCTGGAATACGAACTTCAATTTCCAGTTTATTGAACTCTCTGATCAATTCTTCTGAAGATGTTAACATATTCAATCTTTCCTTTCGACTTAGTGCATCTGCTACAACATTTACTTTACCTGGATGATAGTTGATTGATACGTCGTAGTCTTTGATTAGTTCTATCCAGTGTCGTTGTCTCATGTTGAGTTCTTTCTACGTGAAAATATATTTCAAACTCTTATGATCCGTGTAGATTTCACATTTCTCACCATAAAGATAATGTCTCCAGAGTTTTAGTGCGAACAAAATAGCGGCCAATTCCAGATCATGCGTTGGATACTTTTGTTCATGAGGCTTCAGTTATCTAGAAGCATATGCGATTACGTTGCCGTGCTGCATTAATACACATCCAAGTCCTCTATAGGAAGCATCGCTGTAAATAATGAAGTCTTCTTAATCATCTGGTAGTACCAGCACAGGTTCGGTTACTAGTCGATTCGTCAATTCTTGAAAACTCTCTTCACATTTTTCATTCCATACAAACTTTTCATTTTTCCGAGTCAACTTGGTCAATAGCGTAGCTATCTTTATGAAGTCTTTAACAAATCTTCTATAATAACCAGCTAATTCCAAGAAACTCCTAACTTCTATCAGGGTCTTTGGCCTTTCCCAATTTAAAATAGCTTCAATCTTTGCAGGTCGACTTAAATTCCTTCAATACTAATTATATGACCTAGAAATTGCACTTCCTTTAACCAGAATTCACATTTCGAAAACTTCACATAAAGCTGTTCCTTCCTCAGTGTTTCCAAAGTGACTCTCAGATGCTCTGCATGCTCTTCTTCAGTCTTCGAGTAAATCAGGATGTCATCAATAAATACAATGATAAATTTATCCAAGTACTTTTTGAACACTCTATTCATCAAATCCATGAACGCTGCGGGTACATTGATCAGTCCAAATGCCATTATGAGGAATTCGTAGTATCGGTATCTCGTTCAAAAAATAGTCTTAGGAATATCTTATGCCTTGATCTTTAACTGATGATAACCCGATCTTAAATCGATTTTCAAAACCATGCCGCTCCTTTCAGTTGATCAAATAAATTATCGATCTGTGGCAAAGGGTATTTATTCTTGATAGTTAACTTGTCTAGCTCACGATAGTCGATACATAGTCGTATATTGTCGTCTTTATTCAAACAATACCGGTGCACCTCATGGGGATACACTAGGCCTTATAATTCCTCTATCGAGAAGATCTTGTAATTGCGTTGCCAGCTCTTTCATCTCAACAGGTGCCATTCGATAAGGAGCTTTCGAAACTGGTTCAGTACCCGGTGCCAAATCGATGGTAAACTCGATTTCTCGATCCGGAGGTAGTCCTGGAAGTTCATCTAGAAAGATATCGGGAAATTCACATACCACGGGAATATCTTCGATCTTCGGACTTTCTTTTTCCGTATCTAATACATAGGCTAAATAAGATTTACATCCATAATGTAGCAATCGTTTTGTCTGCATCATCGTTAAAAAGTTTTGCTTATGTTTCTCGCCTTTAAATGTTATTGTTGCATTTTCTCTTGTTTGCAGATTCACTTTCTTATTCGCGCAATCGATCTGAGCATTATTACCGGCTAACCAATCCATTCTTAAAATAACATCAAATTCTCCTAACTTGAAATGTATCAAGTCAACTGAGAAATGATGTCATGTTATCTCGATATTGCACCCTGAACACACTCGGTCTATCGCAATTTGATCATTGTTTGCTAACTTTATATTTAAGGTTTCATCGTTGGATTTTACAATATAACTTAGGAATAAATTTTTCAGAAATAAAAGATCTTGTGACTCCAGAATCAATCAATACTTGTGCATCTACAAAATTCACAGGACGCGTACATGCAACCTCATTGTGACTCTACACAGCTTCTTTCATTGACATATTAAAGGTCCTTTCCCTAGGCTTATTCTGCTGTGGTGGCGGAGGTAGTGCCAAAATCCTTGGGATACTGGCTGCCATTGCTGCTCCTCTACAGTTTTTAGCGATATGTCATTTTCTTCCGTATTGGAAACAAGTGACTTCTGTCTTCCCTGTTGGGCATTCCCCAGAGTAGTGTCCCTTCTGCTTGCACTTGAAACATATGACGTTCGGGTATTGACGGTCCGATGATTCTTTGTTGATTTGGGGCTAGGAGTCGTTTGCCCGTCCTCTGATTGCCCTCATCTGTCCTTCTAAAATTTGCATTTATCCGGGCTTGAAATCCCAGCCTCCTGTTGGAACGGTTCTAAAAACTTCCTGGTCTCTTTTCCTTTTGGGACGCTTCATTTTCTTCTTTATTTATCATGGCCTTCTGAACTACGGCTATATACGTCGTTAGTGCGTATACTACCACTCTGCTAAGATTTCATGGCTTCAATCCCTGTTAGAATCTCTTAGCCCGCTTCTCATCGATATCTACCTACTCTGGAATAAACCTAGCCAATTCAGTAAACTTGGCTTCATATTCAGTGATCGACAAATTTCCCTACTTCAATTCCAAGAATTTAATTCATATCTGGTTCTTCATATAACGGGGAAAATACTTTTCCAGAAAAAGCTCAGTAAATCTATCCCAAGTTACTAGACCGTCGACTTCTAGCACTTTCTTGGACTCCCACCAGTAATTAGCTTCTCCTTTCAAGAAGTAACTAGCAAAATCCGTCTTCTGATCTGCTTCCACTTTAACCAACACAAATGCTTTCTCCATCTCCTTTAAATTTTCAAATTCTGGAGGCTTTACCGACTGAAACTGTTTGAAAATAATAATAGATATAACTGGTGGTGCATGTGGCTCTGCACAAAGTGGCTGTTGTAACACCTGCTGCTGGAACTGCTGCTGCTGTTGTTGTATTTGCTACTGCATCATTACCATTTGTCGTTGCATTAGGTGAAACATTTGGTTCATGTGGTGGTTATTATTGTTTTAGCCTTTGGTATTGTCATTGGATGACTCAGTTCTGGTTTTTCTTTTTGGTGCCACGTTTCTGATAATAAAACAAATGGTTCTTTTAATAAGAATTTATTAAACAAGTGATAATGGATAAAGAAACAATTTGTATGGTATTAAAACAAGAAATTTAAATAGTTGATATTGGAAAGAAAATAGTTTACCAGATTTCTAAAACGAGAAATTAAAACAGTTCATAATTCAAACAAATCATTTGGAAATAATTGAAAATTTTGGAATAATAATTGGTACAATATTATTTTAAATAAAAACAATATTTGAGATATGGAAAAACTATAAAATTGTAAAGTAAATGTAGATGCTTCAAAGACAGGTTTTTAAATTAAAAGAAAAAGTTGGAAAAGTTCATTTTATATATATATGGCAACAGCTCCAGGTGTTAGTGCTTGATACAAAAAGGGTTTACATCTGATCTGTCATAACTACTGCTGCTACATGTCAAAACTAGATACTACACACATACAAGCCTAATCACATTATACTATGCTGCCTCTATCTACATATGTCACATATAGTACAACACATCTGACTGTGTGGCTGATCTCAAAACCCTGGTGGTACACGATCTATCTCTTGCTGAATCGACTCTAACACTACCTCCACCAATCTCATGGCCCGATGGTACACTGGGTCAGTACGGATGTCCTCCTGTCTCATCTCTCCAACCTCCTGTGAAGCGGCTCGATAAATCTGTCTAAGCCTCTCTCTCATAATGTAATCTGGCTGCAAGGCTCTCACTAGACCAAACTCTCTACTCTCAAACAGACTAAGAATTTCCCTGCACTGATCCCTCCACATCTGCATGTCTTCTCTCATCCTGGCATGCTGATGGTACGACACTGTTCGCGGCTCTCGGAGGTCTGTTTGTGATCCTCTGGTAGGTAAAGGTATCGGCTGGTCAATAACCTCGTCCATGAACCTGGGGCCCAACCAGCTGAGGGGCTGGAGGTACATTAGGCTGTGGAAATGGGACCTTTGCTTGTGGCTGCTGTACTGGTACCTATGGCTGAAGCTCATCCCACTGTGGAAAATCAATCATGTCAGGTAGCTCAAACATCGGGAACTCGAGCGGTGGTAACTGAGGTATCTCCAACTAAAAATACGGGAAAAAGTCAGTAGGATCAGGTACCTCTAAAATTGGTGGATCTACAGGGGCTGTTGGTGGCATGGATACTGGTGGTGTAGCTGATCCTGATGCAGTACTCTCTGATGAAGATGAAGCCATATGACAGAATAACAATAAGACAAGAAAATGTCATTTCCCATACCTAGAACTTACAATTTCCTAATGTAAGAAACTAGCCAAACCCTAATACCATTATCCCTATCTTATGTGATCTTCCTATCTTATCTTAACTCTAATGTTTTAGTTTTTAGGGCCAAAACCTAAGCTCTGATGCCAACTATAACACCCTCCATATCCGGGGTATATATTTGGGGTATTACTATCACTAACTACCTTACTGAACCTGTACAATAATAATAAAAACATATAATTAGCCCTTATTACTACTACTCATGATCTTTCAAGGTTAAGGTGTGAAAACAAGAACAACTTACTAACTTTATTACAACAACTCAAATAAACTGTCTTACAAACCTTTCTTACAAACCAGTTATCTATATAAATTTTAATCTAAGTTCCTTTTTTTTTCAAACCATATCTATTACTTATCCTATTACACCTGCTCTGGCATTTCAAAACTCTCTTCGGGGATTGGAATAAGGACCCTTGGTGCCAGTGGGTCCCGCTGCTTGACCCGCTTCTTGAATACTCGGGTTCGGATGAGTTTCATTCTCAACTTTAACTGAAAAATAAGGTGAACAACAATAATAGGGGTGAGCTAAAATTGCTCAACAAGCCTGCAACATTTATATGTATAGTGTAAATAGAAAAGTTTAAATGAACCGGTAATCTGCAGGTCCGTGAAATCACCTGCTTCTGTAAGGAATAATGAAAGCCACTATCGGTGGGTACCAAATGAACTAGACTGGACACAAAAACCAACATATGCACTATAACCTGCTGATCAGTCAGGATATAGCGTGGATCTATACCCAACTGCATAGACGTACCAACATATAGGGTACCTAGACACTATGACCTAATAATCAAGGGTCCGGTTCATACCCGGCCCACATTGTAACCATTAAGTCCATAACTTAGCATCCGAAACAATTGGTATGCTTTCGATGTATCCCAACATCCAAATATATCAGAGTATATGTATATGTATGTATGTATCTATTGGAATATGAATAGAGGATTCAATGAATTTGGAGAAATCAGGAATCGAAATGAGATAGGAATAAAGGAACAATAATTGTGTATCAGTGTTTGTGAACAAGAGTTATCAGGGTATAACTGTCAGGGAAAGTTAGAAGCAATTCACTATTCTGAACTTAGAATATGGGAAAAACCTGCCTAGTATATACTTCGCCTTGGGTAGTTCACAGCTCTCTATCTCCGGCTTGATTCGCCTTGTTGGTGGTGTTTCTATCAAAGAAAGACATTTATTTAGTTAACTTACATCGTACGCGTATCTCAGACTGAAACCACGTATCCCTTATCGTCTACCCATATGATTTTATCTGACTCGTATATAATTATCTAACAAATAGAGTTCAAGTAGTCACGTAAATCACATAGCATGTAAGCCACATAATAATTTAGGCTTATAAATATTTTTAGAATCGAAATCGGATATATATTCGCATTAACAATCAACTTCTGGCCCGATTCCTAATTTTCTGGGATTTATTGGACTCGTATTTATAAATAATAGGATCTGTAAAGGATAAGTATCATAAGACGACTCACTCTCGAAAGAAATTATGATTTATAACTATTTTTAATAGAATCAGGTCATTTTTCTGAATTTAAGGGTCTTCGTTTCGATTAAATCGGATAAGCGGTTTAATTATTACACAATAAACAAGAATTAATCAATTATTAATTAATTATAATTAATTATTCAAAATTAATTAAACCCTAATTATATTTTAAATAATTATCTAGAAATTATCATATTTAAAAATAATTTTCCCATAATTTTTGGAATTAAATAGAATTTATGACAAATTATTAAGTTAAATTGATTAATTATTTACAAGTAATTAATAAGTAATTTGGAAATAAGTAAGTAAATAAATAAATAGTTACATTCCGAATCTCTAAAATTTGGAACACAACTCGAACTTATTACGAATTATTCACTTAAACTAATCTATCATCAAGCAATTAATCAGTCTAAATAATTAATCCACAAGTAATAGATAAATAAATAAATAAATAAATAAATAAATAGGTAAATAACTAATTAAATAAATAAATAGATTTTCAAATTTTTTAAATTTAAGAAAATAATTTAGAAATTATTTACAAAATAATTCAGATTTTTAATCAAATTATTTAATTGATTTTCTAATTAATAAAAACTGGTTTTATGATTTTATAAAATAAAATTAAATTACAAAATTACAGAAACACAATTGAGAAAACATATTTGGTGTTTTTGGATCAAAACCGGGTCGATTTCCGGGTCGGAACCGGGTCGATCCCAGGTTGATCAAGAACTAACCGGGTCGCCGGCCGGTTCTAAAATCCGGCGAGGAACCCCGATTTCCGGAGATAATCCGGCTAAAACCACACGTTTCCAGGTCGATTCTTCATCGTTTCCAGTGCACAACAAGACAGCCACCATCCTTCATCCCTCCTCTGTCGATTGAAGTCGGAAAAACAAAGAATGCCGCTGGTAACGACGGTTCTCCGACGAACCTAAAACGAGAACAACAATCGACGAAACCGATACCATTCGACTACAAATTCAACGATCCAATCATTCATAACAACGAAATCATCTAACAATCAACGAATCAAGAAACCCGGAATCAAAATTAAACCCGAAATCAACGACTTGAAATTCGAACAATCCGACAATGAAATTGATTACAGAAATGAATAGAGAATTCAAAGAGCCTCAAATCGAATACTTACATGATCAATTTTTTATACAGAATCACGATCAAATTGGTGTTTGATTCCAAGAACTCCAAACCCTAATTTCAGAGAATTGGGGATTTTCTTATTTTTTTATGATTATTTAATAATTAATTAATAATAAATTAGGTATTTATATTAGTACAAATAATACCCCTATATAATATTAAGGCCCTAATTATACATCTAATAAAATTAATTGGCCCCAAATTTTATAATTTTTGGGTATTAAGTTGAATTTTTAAATATCCAATAAATACAAAATATATGCCAAAAATTCCCAAAATTTGCGATAAATTAAAAATTGCAAAAAAATATGATATTCGATAATTTCATGATCCTATAAAAATAAAAATGTGATTTTTGTGAGGTTTTTGACACCCGAAGGGGTCCGGAAAAGTCGTTTTTCGCGAAACGAGAAAATTTGTAAAACGTCTGGATGTTCAAAATATCGAGATGGTATAGGCCATACTTGGAAAAATATGGCAAATGATTTTATATGAAATATCATCTATTAAAACACTGTTTGGGCCGTACAACTTTTGATATTAAAGCATTTAACTAGAATAAAATACTCGATAATTACCCGAAACATGTTCTGATCGAAACAGATTACACGTAGCACATAACAGCTAAGGTTTTATGACTCAACACACTTACTGACATATTTAAACACATAAATCATATTTATTAAGATATAATTCAAGCGTAATTTCTCGGTCGTTACATTCGAACCCTGTTCATTGTTTATAAATAATTCAACGACCCGTTTTAATTCCGAAAAATATTTAAAAATTCTTATTAAATATCTGAAAAATCATTTTAACCCCGAATCTTCTTTGAAAAAGTATTTTTATTGAATATCTTACATGGTATGTGCTATATGTGACCCGATTGGTGTACGATATGCTTATATGTGTATTTTTTGACTGTTTTAATCATAACTATCAATCCGTAAGTCAGATTTGGGTGAAACGAAATGTATATAGAAGTTTGTATCGAATGGAATAAAGTGAGAAAAAGTTTTGATAGATACTTGTGATGTCTGATCAGACGAAGTGAAGCTTAGAAAGGGGAAGCAGATAGTCAGTGATTAGGAGTCGGTGAACGAGAGCAAGTGAAGCGTTAGCAAGTTGAAATAAGGCAAGTGTTCTGAACCTTCTCAAGATATGTTGCAAGTAATTGATTGGTTCTATTTATATTGCAAGCTCTTTGAAGCATTTAACCCTAAACCCTGATTCCAGTTATTGATCTTTGAGCCGTAAGCCTTATTCTTTATAAATCATTGATTGTTGAATACCCAGATACAAACCACAGATATACGATACTACTCCACAAATACATACAAACTGTATACCGATCACTGAACCGAAACTGAATAACATACCAACCTTTATACCTTATACAATAAAAGACTAATCCTTATAAACACGAGACCTTGATTTCTCTGTTATCCGATTCTTTTACCGGCTAATAGCCAATCTTTGTACTTACCTTGTACCCTTACAATGATTGCAAATCACCTTATGGTTGAAGACCAATGTTGTTTATGATTCTGTTTATTATTTTACACTGTTTATTATGTTATTGTTATAGAATTGGATTATTTTATAACTGTGGACCAAATTCGTGGTCAGACCAGATTCGTGGTCGTATTAGGCCAATGTGTGCCTTGGATCCAGTATATAGAGTAGAGTTGTGTGCCTTGCTCGAGGTTAGTGCGTGACTAATTAGCAGCCTAACCTTGGTTTTTTAAAATAAACATTGCATATCCAATTCTAATCATTGCTGATAAAGACATTTGTTAACCTAAATCATTTCATTTGATTATTGTTTAATCTCAGTATTGTCACTGTGAATTGCGAAGCTAGTTAGCTCATTTTTGTGATTCTGTTTATGTTCTTTTCCAGTTAAGAAGGAACCCGTTGGTAGCGAGGATCCCCAATCAAGTGTGCGAGCTAGGATTCAGGTTGAGACGGAATAATATAGCTGAAGACTTTTGTAGGGAATAACATGTTTAGTTATTATCATAAGGATTTTAAACATGGTTATAGAAAAACGATAATAGAGATACCAACGTGGTTAGTGAGGTACACTTCTACGAAACATTATGGGGATAGGTACTAATGAATTCGAGAAAGACCAAGCATGTATGAATTCGAGGAATAAGATTTTCAAAAAGTGAAGGTAAGATTAGGAATAACCCCGTGATAGTAATACTCGATGAAAAGAGGAGGATTTTTTGTGAAGTATAATGATATGTCTATGCGGCTTAAGGACCGTGATATAAGGTGTTCTAATAATAATCTAGAATAATCGCGATAATGATTCGCACTGAAAGGGACAAAGAGTTTAACTTATGAGGAATTTTGGATTTTTTTCACTAAACACGAGATAGGGGTTATAGTCAAATTGATCAAGGGCTATGATTGAGAAATCTATTATCATCAAGGAAAGGCCAATGTGGTGGCCGACACTTTAAGTAGGAGAAGGTAGATTGATGATAACAAATTTCAGAATAACTGATGAGAAGGATCACATGAATGAATCTTGGAGTTGAGATAATGTAAAGAGAACCCTTTATTACGTAACCTGAAGAATTAATGATGCATAGAAACTTAAGTGGATATTAGTCATTACCGAATATGAAAATGGATGTGATTGACATGGTTGAAAATGAAAACGGAATCCTGAGGATTAAAATTTTGGCGATTGCGGCCTGTAAATGACCCGAATGGAATCAAATTATCAACAACATGCAAGCATCAAATCACATAAACAACATCAAAATCAGAAATTCATAATTTAATCTAAAATAATTCAAATTTAAATAAATTTATAGAAAAATACCGGTTGGTGCTGCAGGTATAAGGGTTACAGAATCTGGTAGTACTCTCCAAGACCTTCATTTTGGTTACTTGAACTCCAAAATCGGATATCGATAACGCCTTGAAATTTGTGTTTGATTACGAAGAACACTATAAATTTAGGGTTTTTCTCTGAATATATATATATATATATATTTTAACTGTATGTAAATGATTATCTGTACAAAATAAAATACGGTAAGGGTAATTTATATTTACGGAATATTGGTACCCCGTTGGATCATACCAGATATAAAATATAATTTTTAATTGATACAACAGATCCAATTCGGTACCGGTTTTGGGACAATTATCCAAAACTAAGCATTTTGTAAATACATACTTGGTCTCAGCGCTTTGGTTAAACAAATTACGAGAAGATAATATAATAGTTTAATCAAAATATCCCGTTTCTTGAAAGTACGGGTTTTATCGGTTTACCAAAATGAATATTGAATCGAAAATTTTACGCCGGGACCCGCACAGGGAAAACCCTACTCCGGATCGAAAAAGTCAAAACATGGAAAATGCTCGGAATATTGCAATTCGGTTAGAAAGGAGTTTTCCCGAGACTTTCGGGTTGTAAAACATACAAGCGATTGAAGTCGGCTGGTTCCCGATTATACAAAATAGTTTATAATTACTCGGAAAAATAATTTATTAAATCCATAAATCCTTTATAAAATCATATAACAACATAAAAATTAATAGAAAAATATCACAATTATCTATACTTTATTTTGGACATATAAAATTAAAATACTTAAATTTTATCATATTAAAACATCCAAACACAGATACCACTTAACAAATAATTTACCAAAATTCATATAATAAACACAAAATATTTATTTATTATAAAAATAATTACACGATATATCCTGGATATTACAGAAGTGATAATGGAACTGAATTCAAGAATAGCTCTATGGAAGAGTTCTGCAAACTCAAGGGGATAAAACAAGAGTTTTCGGCTCCTAGAACTCCACAACAAAATAAAGTTGTTGAAAGAAAGAATAGAACTCTTATAGAAGCTGCAAGAACCATGTTAGAGGAAGCAAGATTTCCTACCTACTTCTGGGATGAGGCTGTGCAAACTGCTTACTTTACACAAAATGCAATATTGATCGACAAGCATGGAAAACACCATTTGAGATGGTGAAGGGAAAGAAGGCAAATTTAAAGTACGTTCATATTTTTGGTTGTATGTGTTTTGTTCTCAAAACTCATTTGGAGCACCTGACCAAGTTTAATCTAAAAGCTGGTGAAGGAATTTTTGTGGGATATCCATTATCCATAAAAGCCTTTAGAGTTTACAATCTGAGAACAAGAACAGACATGGAATCTATACATATTTCTTTTGATGACAAGAAGATAACAGGTCTAGAAGATGAAGATGACCATGACAAATTGAGGGTTAAAAATGAAGTACCTTATGCTGAACTTTTAAATCCTGATATCACTCAAAGCTCTAAGGATCCACAAAATAGTGGAAATTATTCTAACACTGAAGCATATATTGAGGTGAAGCAACATGATTCAAATCCAGAGACTACAACAAGTGATTTAACTCAAGAAACATCAGTAGAAAGATCATCATACTCATCTTCTTCAAATTCTGATGAGTCAAATACTGATAACAATGGGAACACTGATTCAGGGGGAGCATCAGGAAACAATAGTGGTACTAATCAAAGAAATAACCGAGAGTTCATGGATCAAGGGGGAGGTTCATCTTCAAGGAGTCAACTTCCATCTGAAAGAAAATGGTCTAAGTCACACACACCTGACTTAATCATTGGAAACCCTGACAGTGGTGTAAGAACAATAAAAGCCACTCAGAATGAATGTCTCTACCATTCTTTACTATCTCAAACTGAACCTATGAAGGTTGAAGAAGCTCTGCAAGATGTTGACTGGGTCACAACAAGATGAAGAGGCCTCATTGTTGTCTTGATGTGTGACTGAGTTATGAACATAAGAAACTCCCCTTGAGTTTATGGATCTTTGCTTAAAGATGGGGTTCTTTCAGTAAGTGATCTGTTTTGACTCTCGGCTTCTCTTTTTATTCCGACGGATGATGCACTTTGTATCCCGACGGATGAAGCTGATTGTCTACCGACGGATGAAGCATTATGTAACTTAACGGATGTTGAGTTATGTGCTTCATTAGGTGTAGAATTTTCTGTATTGTGTTTAGCCACTATTTCTTGATCACTTTCATCATCACTGTCATCACTAATCATCTCAACATTATCAAATTTGAGGCTTTCATGGAAATATCCATCTTGCAGTCCTTCAATCTTTTTATCATCAAACACAACATGTACAAATTCCATAACAATGTTGGTTCTTAGATTGTAGACTCTATATGCTTTTCCCACAGCATATCCAACAAAAAATTCCTTCATCTGCTTTGGCATCAAACTTTTCATTTGATCAGTTTGATTCCTTAAGATATAGAATTTACAGCCAAAGATATGTAAGAAATTTAGAGTTGGCTTCTTATTCTTGAACAATTGATAGTGTGTCATGCATTTTGCTTGATTAACCAAAAAAATATTCTGACGGTAGCATGCAGTATTCACAGCTTCAGCCCAAAAATATGTTGGTAACTTTGATTCTTCTAGCATTGTTCTCGCAGCTTCAATAAGAGATCTGTTTTTCCTTTCCACCACTCCATTTTGTTGTGAAGTTCTAGCTGCAGAAAATTCATGCATAATCCCATTTTCTTTAAAAAATAATCTCATCATAGAATTCTTCAACTCAGTTCCATTGTCACTCCTGATTCTTCTTACTTTGAAGTCAGGATGATTGTTGACTTGCCTTATGTGATTGATGATGATTTCACTAGCTTCATCTTTGGCCTTTAGAAAATATGTCAAAGAGAACTTTGAGAAATCATCTACAATTACCAGGCAATGTCTTTTCCTTGAGATGGACAACACATTGACTGGTCCAAACAAATCCATGTGCAATGATTGCAAAGGTTCTTCAATTGTTGAATCAAGCTTCTTTCTGAATGATGCTTTAATATGCTTTCCTTTTTGGCAGGCATCACACAATCCATCCTTAGTAAACTCTACTTGAGGAATACCTCTGACCAACTCTTTCTTGACTAGCTCAATTATGGTCTTGAAGTTTAGATGGGACAGCTTCTTGTGCCATAGCCAACTTTTATCTTGACTTGATTTACTGAGAAGACAAGTTACTGAGTCTGCATTTGATGAGTTGAAATCATCTAGGTACACATTTTCTTTTCTCACCCTAGTGAGAACCACTTTGTTGCTCTTTTTATTGGTCATAACACAGGCTACTAAATTGAAAGTGACTGAGGTGCCCTTATCACAAAGTTGGATGATACTCAATAAATTGTACTTGAGTCCATCCACTAGGGCAACCTCTTCAATGATGACATTATCCTTTAAAATCAAGCCATATCCTATAGTATTAACCCTTGCTGTCATCTCCAAAAGTGATACTTTGGGCCAGCTCTTTCCTTGAACTCAGTGAGCAGGGTAGAATTTCCAGTCATGTGCCTTGAGCAACCATTGTCTGGATACCAAAGATTCTTTCTATTTCCCTGCACACATCAAAACCAAATCAAGTTGATTTTGGTACCCAAGTTTCCTTGGGTCCTGCCTTGTTAGCCTTTTTCTTTGGTTTCTTAGGTTTGACCTCATTTGATTTGGGGATCTGAGATTCATCCTTAGTCATTTGAGTTGGACCTTAGAAACTAGTCATTGAAACAGAATTATCATGCACATTTTGGTTTACATGAAAAGGCATGCTATTTACAAACATGTTATTCCAGTAAGGCATGCTAAATGGCATTTAAGGCATACTAAATGCGGCATAATAAGGATTAGATGCAAATGAAATATTAGCAAATTGTGCATTCATATTCTGATCAGGCATAACATTCATAGGCATTGTAGACATGGAAGTCATGTTGGAAAAAGAAGAAGATGCAGACATGGGAGTAGGCGTATCAATCTTGCAATTAACAGACAAGTGATTAACACTACCACAGTTAACACAGATTTTTCTTGGGGCATATTTATCAGGTGTGTAGTTGTTATGTTTGTTAATCCATACCTTCCCATTTCTATTGTTTTTCCTTTTAGCTCTTGTTTTAACCTCAATCTTTTCCAGTCTGTCATTCAATTGCATGATAGACATATAACCAACATTAACTTTCTTTTCTTTTCTAACTTGACTTGATTTTCCTGGAACAAAGTTTTTAGAAACTGATCCATATTTCTCATTCAATTTAACTAACTTAGCTTTGCTAACTGGTTTACTCACAGCCGACATATGTGGCTCCTTGTCTCTCGACGGATAATCCTTTTGATTATCCGACAGATGATTTTCATCATCCATCGAGTCCACATCTGTAAAGAGTCCTTCAACCAGATTGGAATGAAGCTTCTCTTTGGTCTTTTTCCAGGCTGCATCACAAAAGGATTCTATACCTTGAACTTTAGTAATTTGAGCATGAACATCTCTAGATGATTTCTATGCTTTAATTACATCTTGTTCTCGTTCAAGTTGCTTTCTTAAAATCTCCTCTTTCTTTAAGGATTCTGTAAGTTCATCCTTAGCAACCTTGCATTCTGATTTCAATTTTTCAAACTCAATAAATTGAGACTCTAGCATTTTCCTTGGTGAGGGACTTAAGTGTAACACGCAGGTGATATAATTCAGTAGACATGTCATTTATTGCATCATTACACTCAGCTTTTGACAAATGAGCTAGATTGGTTGTGATTACATGATTACTTGATGAACTTGTTCTGTTTCGTCTGACTTGACCATTAGGGCTAGATTGACATAGTTGATTTCTTCATCTTCATCCAATCCAACTGCAGCCCAGTCATTCTCCTGAGTTATGAAAGCCCTTTCCTTTTGCTTGAGCAACTCAAAGTATTTCTTCTTATAATCAAAAGGCTCAAACTTCTTTTTACTGAAATCAGACTTTCTACACTCACTGGAAAAATGGCCTGCCAAGCCACATTTGAAACACTTAAATTTTGACTTATCAACCATGTTTCTGTTTGGCTTGGCTGTTCCAAAATTCTTCTTGAATTTGAGCTTGGAAAATCTCTTGGATAAGAATGCTAGATGCTCATCAATATCATCCACGTCATCTTGGCTCAACTGTTCTTCATTTTCAGTTACCAGCCCTTTACCCTTGCTTTCACAGACATTTGATGTAGACTCAATAGCTTCCACCTTCATCTCTTTCTCCTTTTCCAACTCAGCAACAAGTGCAATGGATCCTCCCTTCTTCCTTCCTTTCTCTATCCTTTCATCTTGCTCTATTTCAAGCTCATAGGTTTTAAGGATGCCATACAGTATCTCCAAGGTGAACTCCTTGTAATCTTGTGAATTTCTCAATGAGACTGTCATTGGCTTCCACTCCTTTGGGAGAGATCTAAGGAACTTGAGGTTAGAGTCTTTTGTTTGATAGACTCTTCCATGCAGTTTTAGAGCATTCATTAGTTTCTAAAACCTACTAAAAATGTCAGTAAGTGACTCACTTTCGTCACAGTGAAAATGCTCATATTGCTGAATTAAGAGTTGCATCTTATTCTCCCTTACTTGCTCAGTACCATCACAAATAATCTTTATTGTGTCCCAAACCTCTTTGGCTATTTTACAGTTAATGATGTTATCAAATATATCACCATCAACACCATTAAACAGTATGTTCATGGCCTTCTTATCTTTCCTGACTTGTTCAATGTCAGGATCAGACAATTCATGCCTAGGTTTTGGAACTGATTGTTTATTCCCTGTAGTAGCTCTCATAGCGACATGAGGACCTCTTTCAATGCAATCCACATAAGCTTCATCTTGAGAAAGAAGATGTAGGTGCATCTTCACCTTCTAGTGGTGATAGTTGTCTTTATCCAGAAATGGAATTTTAACTCCAACATCCTTTTTTTTCATCTTGTTGATTGTTGTGATCTTTACACTCTTTGTACTTTAAGAGCTTGCTCTGATACCAAATTTTATTCCCTAGCAATACAAAAAGAATTACAGAAAGGGGGTTGAATGTAATTCTGGCTTCTTTTTTAGATTTAAAAAAACTGTTTTAACTTAATATATATAACAATGTTTGATTTGTAAAAATACGGAATAGAAGAATAGTAAAAATCAAAACACTAAGTAATAAAACACAAGATTTAAAACTTTTTGGTGGATTTGAAAGTATCCACCAGATATATATATATATATATATATCATATTGAGAACTCTGTGAAGCTTTGAATAGCTCACAGCTGCTTTAAAAGTTGAATAAACAAACTACAAAGAAATTCTTACAAATATAGCCTTATCTGTTTCTCTAAAAATAAACTTGCTTTGTTGGTTGTTCTACTTACTACACTTGGTTTATATATCACCAAGTTTACATGACAGTAAGATAAGATAATAAAACAAAACTATATCTAGTCTAACTCCATGTTACTTCATTACTATATTCTAGCATCTTTGCATATCTTCACATTTACATAAAAAATCAAATATTAATTTATTTATTTAAAATCAATTGCTGATATAAAATTAAATAAATAAATGAATTGATTTCCGTTTATTCATTTAATAAAGATCAGCCATTTGATTAAAATAAATCCTGTAAATTCTCGGGTTGCAGTCCTTTGTATCTTGAAGCCTTCTAATCTCCGGTTTTTTGCACTTTAAAATATTTTTAGTCATCTCGAGTACAAAAACCACATAACAGTATTTCTAAAAATAATACCCCATTTTCTTTCACGGATCACTGACGTCTAATGCAATGGTCTGGTTCACAGACGACTAGTTTCGCTCTCAGACCTACGTATTATACCCGTACAAACCATTATTAAGTCTTCTACCAAATATAATTAACTTCACAAAGAATGCTTGAGGTCTTCACACTGATCCCGATAACTGTTTGAATGACTCCAACCTTATTCCTTCGATGCCTGAAAATATTAATGAACTTCATACGGATCACTGTTGACGTCTTCTTCACTGCAGCTACTAAAACATAAAGGGTATATGCCCAATAAATAATCAGTACTGATTCTAGTGGAATATAGATTATTTTAAAGTCTGTGTTCTATGTTAAGTTATCCAAACCAGTATTGTTGAGTTATACATACAGCTTCAATCTTGCTCAATAATCTCCCCCTATTTGATTGTTACACCTAACGGTCAAATAATTATGAAGAAGCAACAGTTTGGAGGATAACTCAACTAACCATAACCAAAAATCTTCAATCAGCTTTCAACTTTCAATCCTGGACCTGGAAATAATACTATCTTATATCTACCCCATCTTCTATACACATTCAGCTTCAGCGAAGAATAGATTCTTCTCTCCTTTATGTAAAGTTGACGATAGATACGTCTTCGAAATACTGTCGGAAATAATTTTCAGATTTTCCCATAAAGCACATAAAAAACACTTTAGAACTCAGAAAATCGAAACCCAATAATCTCTTCCACTAAGATGAAGAATCCCCTCCTTAGTATGATAAAGTTGGAAACTCCTTTTCTTAGTGTTAGGTAATGAATTACACATAGGGGGGGGGAGTGAATGTGTTTTTATGTTTTTCTGCTTTTCTTGAAATATTTATGGTTGCGAACAAAGTAAATCAATTCTTGTAGTAAGATGTGTTAAGACTGAAATTAAACATGCAACAATGAATAACACATATCTTTTAAAACTCACTTAATTTTATATTAAAATTAAGAATGTTTTGCTACAAAATTTCTAGGCTCTTTGTTGATAAAGAACTTAGCTTCAATCTTGAGAGAATATAAGAATTTCCTGATCTAATTGTTACAACTAACAAAGGACCAGCGTTAACTTTATATGATAGTTAATTATTGGTTTACACAGTGTACAATAAGAGATGTTATTCATTTTAGTAAACTGGCACTTATCATTCCATATTAGGAAAAGTATATCTTCCATTTATGGCTTAGCATATCTTTGCATACTGTGTCAACTTTGATCTTCCTTTGTCAGTTAATCTTCACCCTTGATCTTGCACACTCTTCAAGCTGCTTTTTGTAGACTTGTAAATCCAACTGATTGGATTGTTTGTTGATTGTTAATTTTTGATATTGAACTAGTCTGCAATTCGTACTTTGAGATTTTACCTCGAGATCTCCAGTTAAGCATATAGAGATCTTGACATCTTGATAAGTATATTGGATTATCGAGATCTCTAATACTCCATAGTTGATTTGACTTGTAGAGGTCTTAGAGTTCTCTATAAAAGAATTTAGCTTGTCGAGATCTCTCATCTTCATATCTTCACTTTGGCTTATCGATATCTCTGAGTTCTCTAGTGACTTATTGACTTATCGATAACTCAGAGTTCTCTAGTGAAATTTGACTTGTCAATAACTCAGAGTTCTCTAGTAAATTTTAATTTGTCGATATCTCTGAGTTCTCTATTAAAATTTGACTTGTCGATAACTCAGAGTTCTCTAGTGAATTTTGACTTGTCGATAACTCTGAGTTCTCTAGTGTAAAAATGACTTGTCGATATCTCCAGTCTTTAGGTCTTCAATTTGGCTTGTCGATATCTCTGAGTTCTCTAGTAGCTTTCCCGAGTTCTCTATAAGTCATTCTGGAGTTCTCGAATGTAACACCCCCAGATCCGGGGTCGGGGATCCGGGTCGTCACGGTCTTTCTTTCCACAATATCACTTCACTTAATTAATAATAACCAACCTTATGCTGTGACCCCACACTAACATACACCACAACCCGTTATAGTCTCAGAGATGAAATTCAAATAAGTACAAGTCTTTGAATCCACAATTTAAAAGTTATTACAACCCAAAACGATTACTTGATAAATTTACAGTTAATTGCCATTATCTGCCCCAAGTTATAATTATACATAATTGATTCTCCAAAAGCAGATGGTCTAATCTACAATAGATCTACCTCTACAGCTATAGCAGCTACGACATCAACGGGAAGACGCGGAACGCTTTCCACGCGCTTGCGCTGGGTCTGCTGGAGTCTGGTCATCTTTCCTAACTGTTGTTGTGTGATGAAAGAAGAAAGCAAGGGTGAGCAGCAAGCCCACCAAAATAATATGCATAATTATTTACAATATATGAGCCTACTCATAATACTCATGAAAGTCTTGGTCAAAAGAAATGACCCAAGTTGATAACTTAATGCGATGAAGTCGCAAAATATTCAGTATATATATATATACATATATACTTTTCAAAATATTGGAAGTCCTCTTCCATGCATAATATACACAAAGTCCCAGTGTATAACTGTATATAAAAATATCGTTGCAAGGTGATCTCATATATCTAACCTTGTCTCAACGTTTTTCTGAAAATCTTTGTCATTCATAAGACAATTATTAATTAGATATAAGTTTAAAAGATGAAGTTACCAAATACTTCACTACATTTATATCATTCCCAATACTACTTGAACTACCACCGTTCAAGTTATAATCAATTTCAAAAGTTCATCCCACTGATGAGACCACAAGATAAGACTTGAATAGATTCAATCTTTGAAAGATTATTGAATGAAAAAGTTATGAGATACTTTATTTAGTCCCGATATATATATAACCACATATATATATCCCTTTAAACATTTCCTGGAACCTCTGTTATGTGAAGTATGAACAGAGTTCGAAACATCCAATGAATTTTGGAAAGGAAAAGAATTTTGGCATAAACCCGATATCTCGCTGATCAGGCAAAGATACCAATAAGTAACCTTTTCTACTGTAGATGGATGAATTCCTCACCGGTCATCACCCTGGTCATAATTAAGACCTCGCGCTCGACCGTACCCCGGCCCCTCACGCGTTGATGGACTGCCACCCAGCCACTTACACAATATTAGACCGTACCCCGGCCTGTCGCTTATGCCGACTCAATTAGATGGGCTTACTTCCCGAACATTGGGCAAGTAATCAATTCATTTACCAAATCTGCAACCTCGTTGCGAATATAAAATACACCACAGAGCCGGATTCCCCAGGTTTTGAGCGAGTATTTAAATCCCCTTTAAAAAGGAAGATCTTAAATATAAAAATGAGTTTTGGGATCCGCTCTGACTTTTTTAAAAATCATTTTGAAGACTCGAAAACACTTTAAAGAGTGTTTGGAGTAAGGCTGATTTAATGAAGTAAATCAGTCCCCAGAATATTAGAAAATATCTGAATATTATTAATTAAATAATATTCCCATAAAGAATAATCTTTATCAAAATAATTGAAGTAGAAGTATTAAAATTTACACTTGAAACGAGTATTAAATAACCAAAGATATACTTATATGAAAGTATTATCTTTATTTGAATAATCGAAAATAAGTTTGATTATTTACACCTTATTCTTTAATAAAATAAAGAATATACCTCAGCAAATAATCGGAGTCATAGATCCTCAAATGAATATTCAAATAATATTCAATAAATAAAATAAGCTGAGTCATAATACCTCGAATGAATATTATAAATAATATTCATTAAATAAAATAAAGGAGTCATACATCCTCAAATGAATATTCAAATAATATTCAATAAATAATATAAAAGAGTCATAAGTCCTCGAATGAATATTCAAATAATATTCAATAAATAAATAAAAGGAGTCATAAGTCCCCGAATGAATATTCAAAATAATATTCATTTAAATAAATAAAAGGAGTCATAAGTCCTCGAATGAATATTCAAATAATATTCAGATAAATAAATAAAAGGAGTCATAAGTCCTCGAATGAATATTCAAAATAACATTCATTTAAATAAATAGAAGGAGTCATAAGTCCTCGAATGAATATTCAAAATAATATTCATTTAAATAAATAAAAGGAGTCATAAGTCCTCGAATGAATATTCAAAATAATATTCATTTAAATAAATAAAGTTTAAAGTTATCGAATAAACCTTATTCGATTAATAGTTTGGAAAACTATAACCATATATATATAAATATATATATATATATATCCATATCCATATATACAAGATTACTCGGGATCCTCGACTCCCGGTTTTAGAAAATATTTTCACCTTTGGGTCCCTATACTAAGGGTATATGCAAGATACAACTATCCTCTAGCATAGGTATTATCAAATAACCAACAGATATAAATTTCAAGAATATGAAACAGGCATGCATATATACCATATCACATGCTACAATATATCGCAAGATAATGCATATACATATATACATCACAACAACAGTTATAACTGGTAGAAAACTTGCCTGAGCGACTTGGGGTGATAAAAGGCTCGGGACGAGTCTGGTAACCTATAAACAACAAGTAAGTTGGAATTAAACCAAAATCACTTGTAAATCTATACTTTAACTAACTTAGACTCTAACGCTTGATTTTGCGCTCACTGATTTGCTTAAGTCACTCGGGTACCCTCGGCTCCTTCATTTTTAATAATTTAACCTTTACGAGTTTTAAAGCGATTCCTTCGCGAGTGACTTACCAACTGCCTAAAACACTTACCATAAATGTTTCATGCATTAATTAACCCTTTTTGGTCTTTAACCTACATTTCAAAGTAAGGCGAGGGACAAAGTTTCGTTCGTGAAACGCCGTTACTTGAAACGGTCGTTTCTCCTAAACCGTAAATCGGAATCGAACGAACTACATATCAAAACGAAGCTCGTAACATGAGCTATCTAAACATGGCAGTGGTCACAATCTAGCAGGGGGTTCTCGGGTCCTAATGTTATGCACAAAAACAGTCCAAAGAAAATCGGACATTACGACGGCTATGTTTACGCGATTTCCCAATTTTTTTACCATTCCAAATCATATCAATCCAACTACCAATCAACAAAAACTCAAGATACATATCAATGATACTGATTTCAGTCATAATAAGCTCAAGGATCTCAATCCAATCATATATTATAACATCTCCAAATTCAACTAAACTACTTAACAATTAAGCTCGAATCATGCTTATCGTTCGAATAACTACTCATCCATCCAAACCATCACCAAACTTCAACATTAAAACTTATTACTAAAGGGTGTGAAGATTTATACCTTTCTTGGAGGGTGGAAAGTTACTAGGAAGCCTTATGGAGCCTCCTACAAGCTTGATCTTTCCAAAGAAATCAAGAATGCAAAGTTAGGCTTTGAAGTTTCTAAAAGTCCGATTTAAAGAACTGTAAAAATGAGGGTCTTACCATGCTTATTTGGAAGAGACTTGTGAACAAGAGTTGTAGGCTATCTCAATACCTTTCCAAAGAGCTATAGAACACAACATTTGAGTGAGTATTGAAGGAGATATGACAATTTCAAGTTGCTGGGTTTGTTTTGGCCGAGAGCTTCTCTTCATGGGAGCAAAGTCAAATTTTTAATTTTTGTGTTATGATATTTTGCTTGGTTGATTTCCTTTTTGGCTTGGCAATTTTGATCTTTTACCATGGTAACTTTTGCATGGCCAAGAATCAACCAACAACACACTTCTTTTTGTCATGCTTATGTCACCATGCTTGTGTCACCTTTTTAACACATGTCCTTTCCTTGTGGTTTGATGATGTCATAATCCTTGGCTTCTTGTACAAGCTTGTCTCTTGGTCGCTTATTTGTTTTACGGTTCGCTTAACTTTCGTTCTCGTTCGTCGTTTGAGGGATCATATCTGGGATCTTATTACTTGGGTTCCCCTAAAGCTTTCTCAATATTTTATATTCCTTTTATGATCCTCTCTTATAATCCTTGAATTTAAATCCTTTTAATCATGTTACCTTATACTCATTTCTTTCGGTATCTGGTGGATTTTCGGGAAAAATCAAAGTGTCCGGATTCGAATTTTAACGACCTTTACATACACTCATTTACTTTATGGAATACTAATACGATCTTAGAATTTCCATAAAAGTACTCCTATATAGTGTGGTCTGAAAAGTTTTCTCGTTCAGCAAAAACACTATTCATAAGGGTTTCAAAATTTCTCAAAAATTGGGGTTATTACATCGAATGACTTCTCTATAACACTAAATCTGTGACTTGTAGAGATCTTGACTTAGAATTTTTTTCTCAAAATAGATTTATTCAACTCCAAGCTTCTTCATTATTCTTCTGAGGCATGATCTTCTTCCAAATAGAATTTTTAGGCTTGATACTGTTTACAGAAAAAGACTGTAGTCTTCTATTTGACATTTTTACAGACTTTAAATATTACAATACAAAATGCAAACTAAGATAACAATACAACTAACTTAGGGTTGTCCATTTGACTTAGTCTTGTTATTGTACATGCATGTCTTGCACAACAATCTCCCCCAATTTGTGAGAAGATTGCTTAACACAAATTCATGCCTGTTAACAAGACTAACCCCAAGCTATAATAGAAAATAAAATCAATACATAAAAATTGACACAATCACAATATTTATACATTAGAAGATTTACTGAGTTCAAATAGTTTCAAGCATCAGGTATAGACTATTTTTGCTTCAGCTTCTTTTCTAATGAGATCCTTTAAGTAATCAAGAATTTCAAGTTCTTCTATAATAGGTGTCCCACTTAGAGCTTCTGCAAGATTGATTCTTTCTTCCTTTGGATAACCACTGTCTAGTAAATCAATCCTAAATCTTGAGAATTTGCTATCTTTAGTGTTTAAAAATTTTCCATCCTTAGAGATTCTGCTCATTCCTTTTTCCTTGAGTTCTTCTGATCTTTTAATGAACATCTCAATCTCCTCATTATACTTCCTTACCCTCTCCTCATATTCAGCTTCATTTCTTTTTCTTCTTTCTTCCCTTTCAATCAACCACTCATCCAAAATTGATCTCCATGCTCTTGTAGCAGTATCCTTATCTTTAGCAAGCTTATCACTCTTTTAATTTCTGTGGAAGAGAGAGAGAGTCCATTAAAGTACAACTAAGTAATGTGAAGGACCCATCTTCATAGTAAATTCTAATTTCCCTTAGAGATACAACCCAGACTCTAACTATTTCCTCAGCTAGTTGTTGAAAATAATCTTCATCTGAGATGCACCAATTTAAAGGTAGAAAGTCACTTTGCTTGAAATAGTTCCAGATGGCCCTTTCAGTAACTTGTACTTTGTCAGCATCCTTAGCCTTCTTAGGTTTCCTCCTAATATTTTTGTAGTGAATTTTGAGTGAAGGCTTGTCTAAAGGTAAGTTTGTGATTTTCTTGAGAGATGTTTGGTTTGAGGTGATTGGTATTTTTAGAAAGGTTTTTGGAGTTTGTTTGTACAGAAACTTTGGCTTAGAGGTTAGAGGTGGCTTGATGTTTGAGATTTTTGGCTTTGAAGATTGAGCTTGAGTTGTTTGGATTTTTAGGGTTTGTTGATGTGGTTCTGATCCTGAGCTATCATACTTTTTCTTGTTCCTTATTTATTCTCCTATTTTCTTGTCACCTTCCTTCTTCTCATCATCCTTCTTCTTTTCACCCTTGCTTCCAGTTGCCTTAGTGGATTGACTTAGATTTGAGCCAGAAGGTTTTTGATCATCTTTCTTCTGCTCATCATCATCCAAATTATACTTGTTGATTTGAGTTTTGGGAAAGTTGGCTTCAACATTCCTTAGATATCTCTCCAACAATTTAATCATCTCTTCATCTTCAATAGTCTTATTCTTCTTTACTTTTAACTCAGTTTCCAGAGTCATGATAGCTTCTTGTTGGCCATGACACATAATTTAAGGATTTTGAAGTGTTTGAAGTGTTTGGTGGTAGGATATATGTATGCCACTCCCTTGCTTGGTTGTAGATATGCTTCAAGAAAAGCAGCCACTTGAGCATTTTTCAGTTCAGTTAGCAATATAGTGTCTTCATGGATCACCACTCTGACTTTGCTTATCAGAATATCCAGCTCAGATGCCCTCCTAAAAATAAGATAATTGAGGGACACCTGCATACACCTGTTATAACACCTAAGCCCACAACTGAATGTGTACCGGACCTAACAACCCACCACAGGTTAGTCCGAAAAAGCTAGCAATTTGGTACACATTAGTTGTTGATTTGTATCTATAAATGACATAAATACTCTTATTCTTATCGATGTGAGATGTTACAAACACCCCCTCTTATAGGATCGACGTCCTCGTCGATCTCACAAACACACATACGGAACCCGGGCAATGCCTCTGCACTTCCGGCCGGGCAGAGCTCTGATACCATTTATAACACCCAAGCCCACAACCGAATGTGTACCAGACCCAACTACCCACCAAAGGTCAGTCCGAAAAAGCTAGCAATTTGGTACACATTAGTTGTTGACTTGTATCTATAAATGACATAAATACTCTTATTCTTATCGATGTGGGATGTTACACCTGTCTACCCCAGAGTCATTTATATTGACCACTATCCTCTTCTCCTGAAAATTTTCCTTAGTCACCAAGATAACCCTTAAGGAATTTTTTGTCCTGTTCAAGGCATTTTTGTAGCCAAAGAAGTTATTGTTGAGAGAAGCCCTTAGAGCCTTGAGCAATTCATCAAATTCCCTGTTTAGACTTGGTCATTCAGCAGCCCTAATGAGCCTCTCCATACCAATATCTACTTCTTAAATTAAGCTCTTTTCAGCAACTTGGACATTTTGAGTAGATGATCTTGATTTTGATAGCCTAGACTCTATCTCCCCCTTAGTCTTATTGGCAGGCATGAGAAGGGGAGTAGGAATTTCAGGCCTCACAGCTTCAGGAAGTGCAGGCAATGGTATATTAAGTTTACCCATAATGGCTCTCAAAGCAACTGAATTTTGCATTTGTAGGTTCTTGTGGAGTCCACCAAGGCTTGAATGTCTGCCTGTTAACTCTTCACCAGTGTAGTGAGAGCATGCACTTGAGCTGTGATTTGGTAATTTGAAGTTTGCAAAGTGGAGACTTGACCTTGAAGAGACTGAATTTGATGATTTGTAGAGGTTGAGCCAGGCTGATGAGAGCTTGTAGATGATGATGAGCCAACAGTTGATTCCACGACATGTTTGATGCCATCCATAAATAAGGCAGAAGGCTCATATCTGCTCTAGTGAAGCTGTTCCAGTTTAACCTTTGAGTCATTTGTATTGGTGATTTGCTTTTGGACTACTTCATGAAGAACAATGAAGGATTATTTTAGATTTTTGACCTCTTTTCAATGGTAGTCAGATTCATCCTTGTCATTTGATCAGCAAAATGCTTGAACTTGGAGGTGATCTGAACTTGAGATGGTATGATCTTATCCATTTTCTCCTTCACCAACTTCCTTATCTTGTCTTCATGACCAGTCAGCTTGAGTTCTAGAGCTTTACCAAATAGGTGAAAAGTATTGAGTTGAGCTTTGTAGACCTTAGTGACTTCATCATAGACATCCGGTGGAGTCAAGACCTTGGCATTGCTTCCAAGAATAGTGACATATTCATCCCTAAACCTAGCCAAGACTTGATCCATCTCCAATACAAAGTCTTGAGATAGCCATGCATCCACATTCCCATATTGTTCTGCATTATTCACTATCTTCTCCTTTTGTTTTTCAACATCTTCATTGTATATTAGCATAATGGCTTGATAATCTTAATTGCTCATATCTGAAGTGAGTAGATGCTGTGAGATGTTTGCTAATCCAGGAATATGCTCAACAAGAAGATCATCCACAGATATAGGTTGAGAGTTAGATGCTTGTAGCCATTGAGAGAGAAGGTGTTGTTGTTGAGGTTGTGAGCTTGAAGGTTGATCAGAACCACCTGTGACAGAAGTCACAGTTTTACTCACGGATTGCTCTGTGGTTGTGACAAGTTTTTGTTTCTCATATGTAGTGGGAACCTCCAATTGAATTGGAAGGGATTTGACTGGGTTACTGTCATGTGCACCAGTCTCAAACCCTTGTGCTTCTTGCAAAGCACTGTCACATTAATGTGATAAACTTGCCTCTCCCATAAAAGGGTCATTGGCAATTATACTCCTAGCATCAACTGCTAAAGCAATTTCTGCTAGGGTTTTGAGGGGAGTTGTTCCTACATGAGGAACCTCCAATTGAATTGGAGAGGATTTAGATAACTCGCCCTAGTAGTACTATCCTCAAACCTAACAGTCTGTGAAGACTGATTTGCACATAAAGGTGCATTTGTAACATCCATGGGGTCTTCAGTAAAAACTGATGAATCCTCCATGGTTTTGATGGTGTCATCAAGGTCTACCCCAGCTAGTTGCCTCTCACCGTCTGATTGTGGTTTCTGGGTGGTGAGCAAGGTTTCTTAAACCAAGTCACTTGATTTAACTTGCACTTGAGAAATGGATTCAAATGCTGTAAGAGAGGAAGAAATTTGTGAGTTTAAGATTTGTTGCTCATAATTGAGTGTTGACAGCTCCCCCTGAATGGATGAGGGAGCTTCAATAAATATGCTCTCACAGTGTTTGCCATCCTTATTTCTCCTACCATACACATGAATTTCTTCAGGTGTTGGATGTGCAGACTCTATACAGGGTGCATTGAGGTGAATGCTCTTTTCAAAAGGCACATCATGTTGAGAGGATGTATCTAGAGTCTATTTAGTCCCCATTTTTACAAATGCATCATTTTGGGAGGATACAGACGTGGTTTGAGTGGTTAGCTCAGATTTCTTACTCTTCTTTGTCCTCTTGACCAAGGGTGACTCACCTTCTGTTTGTTCCTCACCACTCTCATGTATAACATTTAAGGTTATCTCCTTTCTCTTCTTTTTACTCACTTCAACCTTTTAAGAGGATGAAGTGGCCGGTTTCCTAGATGCTATTGGTTGTGAAGGAATATGCTCAACATGGGTAGGTTCCTGTGGGTGTGCCTGTGTTTGTGCTTCCACAGGCTCAGGAACCATTGTTACACTAGGTTGACTTGCACTGGTTCTCATGTCTGGCATATAATAAGGGTATGTCTTAAATCTTTCAATCATGAAAGGTGTTAACTTAAGACCCACTGGAACCTTATTCTTAGTAAGAAGTGATCCAAATAGAATTTTGGATACTTGCTTATAGTTGCCAATTAGTGACCTATTTACTCCTTCAAGCATATGTATGTCATTAACTTTATGGTTTAAAGCTGACACAATGAATCTAGGTAGAAAAATTTCCTTACCTCTTGACTCCAATGGCATTGTTAGCCTGGTGCTCAATTCCTCCAGTATGTAGTATCCTACATTGATCTATTTGTTGTGGGATATTGAGTAGACCAGCTTCTAGACAACACTTAATATGTTATCAAACCCTGACTTCCTGTAGGTTAAGGCCCTTATCACTGAGTCAAAAAGAAAGGACCATTCCCTCCTTAGATGCTTCTTGTTCATGCTGGCCAGGTTGATCTTCTCAGAATAATTGATGAAGTCCATGAATTCATACAGCTCATCCTGAGTTGGAGCCTCCACCAGCTTGTCAGTAGGAATGCCCAATGCTAGATTTACATCATTTTCAGAGATCTCCACCTGTTGTCCCTTGATTGTGCAGTTTATCACAATCGTTGCAGCTTGGTTCTCATGCACAATTGTCCTTGTTGTAGCTGTGTTCCAAAATTCCCCTAATACATCCAAGTACAATACAGGATTAACAGTGAGAGCCCCTACAAAGTAGGTCTCAGATAGGAACTTGACAAAATATTGGAAGATTTCAGGTGCTTGGTTTGCATCTAAAAATGCAAGAAAGTTAGTCTCATTGGGGATGAAGGGAACAATATCAATGGTTGCCATTGTTATGAGTATGAAGTTTAGTGGGTAAGAAAAAATTAGTGAGAAAGGAGTGAAAACGAAAGAGAAATCGGTTTTAGATTGAAAAGCTAGGTCACTTGAGTTCTCGAAATATGTAAGTATGTATATGTATCGAGATGTCTGGGTATTTGAAGTAAAAGCAAATGACTTATCGAGAAGTCAAAAATAGACTTTTGGGTTATACTTATCGAGAAGTCAATTTGAAAATGAATTACATATCAAGAAGTCATTTTAAATTACTCTTTTAGAGAACTAAAAATTAACTTATCGAAATGTCAAATAAATACCCAGTTTGTCCAGAAATGGACTGAATTTGATTCCAATTTTTATTTTAATAAATTAAAAATAAAATCAGAATAATTTTTCCAAAAGTATTTTACCAAAATAATTTATTAAATTAAATTATTTTAGTTCTGAGTTATATATAAGTCTAAAAAGATACTTGTAGAGAACTCTGTAAGTTTACACTTATAGAGAACTCTACAATGACTTATCGATAAGTCATAATAATTCTTATCGATAAGTCAGTAAATTGACTTATCGAGAACTCACTCGAAAAGTCATAAAATGACTTGTCCATTAGTCAGTTAGAATTATCGAGAACTCAACTCTCTATATACTTTTGATCAATTTGATTCTACCTTGTGTTAATTTTACATACTAAGGATGTAAATTTACAGCTAGACAGTTTTCTTAGAATTTTGAAAAATTTGAAGCTGAATTTTTATTTTTGAAAAATAAATAATTTTGATTTACTAGAAATTAATTTGCTGCAATACATTAGCTGAGTTCTTGCCTTAGGATGAAGAATTAAGCATTCCAATTTCACCTATAAGTCTAGTGAAAGTTGCTTCATCCAAAGGTTTAGTAAAAAATTCAGCTAATTATTTTTATGTTGGAACAAAAATGAGCTCAATAGTACCATTTATGGCATGTTCTCTAATAAAATGGTACCTTACATCAATGTGCTTTGTTCTAGAATGATTAACTGGATTAGCAACTATAGATATAGCACTAGTATTGTCACACATAATTGGAATTTTGTGTAACGCTAGGCCATAGTCCATTAGCTGATTTCTAATCCAAAGCACTTGAGCACAACAACTTCCTACAACTATGTATTCATCCTCTACTGTAGAAATTGACACAGATTGTTGTTTCTTGCCACTAGTGCTCTTTTTGTCAACCCTGCATCCAGCAAAATCTGTATCTGTGTAGCCAACAGCTTCAAAACCAGTTCCCTTAGGATACCACAATCCCAAATTTGGAGTCCCCTTCAAGTATCTAAAAATCCTCTTTACAGCCATCAAATGTGATTTTTTTGGATCGGCTTGAAATCTTACACACAGACATGTAACAAACATGATGTTTGGTCTACTTGCAGTTAAGTAAAGCAATGATCCAATCATCCCTCTATATCTTGAAATATCTATATTTTTTCCCTTTTATCTTCATCCAACTTTGTTGCTATAAACATAGGTCTAGATGCAGGTTAACAATCAACCACACCAAACTTCTTCAATAAATCCTTGACATACTTAGTTTGGCTGATGAAGATTCCATCACTTCTTTGACTGACTTGTAGTCCAAGAAAGTAACTTAATTCCCCCATTATACTCATTTCATATTCACTCTGCATAAGCCTGGAGAATATTTGGCAAAGCTTTTCATTTTTAGAGCCAAAGCTGATATCATCCACATAAATTTGAACTAGGATCATATCATCACCATATTTCATGTAAAAGAGAGTTTGTCTATAGTCCCTCTAGTAAAACCATGCTTAAGTAGGAATTCTGATAATGTATCATACTAAGCTCTAGGTGCCTTCTTTAGTCTATATAGAGCCTTGAGTAGCTTGTACACAAAACCTGGAAATTCTGGATCTTCAAAGCCAGGTGGATGTTGTACATAAACCTCTTCTTCTAGCTCACCATTTAGGAAGGCACTTTTGACATTCATTTGATACACTTTAAAATTTGAATGTGCAGCAAATGCTTGAAAAATCCTTATTGCTTCAAGGCTTGCAACTGGAGCAAAAGTTTCATCATAATCAATTCCTTCTTCTTGTGAGTAGCCTTTAGCAACCAACCTTGCCTTGTTTCTGGTAACTATACCATTTTCATCCATCTTGTTCCTGAACACCCATTTTGTTGCAATTATACTTGTGTTCTTTGGTGCAAGAACTAACTCCCAAACTTTGTTCCTTTCAAACTGATTCAACTCTTCTTACATGGCAGATATCCAATCAAGATCCATTAGAGCTTTTTCAGTTTTTTAGGCTCTATTTGAGACAAAAAGCATGCATGTAGGCATTCATTAGCAGTTGCACTTCTAGTTCTCACACCAGGAGTAGGATCACCAATAATTGCTTCTCTAGGTGACTTCTATCCCACTTCCTCGTGTGAGTTTGTTGACTTGTGCCTTCATCATTTTCTTCATCATTAGTATGACTTGTAGATCCTTCTTCTCTTTCTCCCCCTGAGTTTGTGTTGTCAAATTCAGGTGTTTGAGATGGGCTTCCATTCCCATGGGTTTCCTGTTTAGTAGTCTCTTCATTCATCATCTGTTGTACATTAACTTTATCTTCTCCATCAGAATTACTATCAATGTTGAGGTTTTCAAATGCAAGGGCTTTAGCTTCATGATCATCAAGGCATTCCAATCCTGGACACTTGTCACCATCAAAAGTCACATCTGTGCTTTCCATTATCTTCTTTTGATCAATCACATAGACCTTGTAGGTAGTTCTCTCTAATGAATATCCCAGAAAAATTTCTTCAAAAACCTTTGAGTCAAATTTTCCCACATATTCAGAGTTGTCTTTTAAAAAATAACACCTGCTTCCAAAAAATGAAGTTGCTTTACAGTAGGCTTTCTCTTTGACATGATTGAGTAAGGTGATTTTCCATGGGCCTTGTTAATAAGATATCTTTTTTGAGTATAACATGCGGTGTTAACAGCTTCCTCCCAGAAACTTGTTGGCAACTTGGCATCTTGCAGTATTGTTTTAGCAGCTTCAACTGATGTGTTGTTCTTTCTTTCAACTTCTCCATTTTGTTGAGGTGTTCTAGCAGCTGAAATTCTTGAACAATGCCTTTGCTTTTACAGAATTCACTCAATGTTGCATTCCTGAATTATGTTCCATTATCACTTCTCAATCTCTTTACACAATTATGATCTTCAGCCTATTTTTCTATCTTCTTGATGTGCTCAATTATGATGTATGTAGTCTCATATTTAGAGTGCATGAACTCTACCCAAGTGTATCTTGACAAATCATCCACCATCACAAGTGCATATTTGTTCCTTGAAATTGATAAGACATTTACTGGCCCAAACAATTCCATGTGAATAAGTTGCAATGGTGTACTTATAGAATTCACAGTTTTTGACTTGTGACTTGATCTTTTCATTTTTCCTTTTTGGCAGGCTTCACAAACTTTAACTTGAGCAAACTCCAGATTAGGCATGTCTCTTACTAACTCCTTTTTGACCAAGGTGTTAATTGCCTTAAAATTCAAGTGAGACAGCTTTTTATGCCAAAGCTTGCTTTGTTCTTTTGATGCCTGTTTTTTCTCTTTCCAAATTGAAAAATGCTTTGGTAGAAGTAACAAATGCCATCCTTATTTGTTGAGTCCAAGTCTGCATTAAACAAGCTTCCTTTCCTTGCTCCTTTCAGAGCAACTTCACCAGTTTTCTTGATGATAAAAGTGCATTCTTCTTTGTTAAATAAAAATTCAAAACCTTTGTCTACAAATTGGCTAACACTGAGAAGATTCACTTCAAGACCAGTTACCAATGCTACATCATCAATGACAATACTTCCAGAAACAATCTTGCCATATCCCATTGTGAATCCTATTCTATTGTCTCCAAAGGTCACCAAATGGCCAGCATTCTCCTCAAACTGTGATAGTAGGGCCTTATCACCTGTCATATGTATGGAACATCCACTGTCTATGATCCATATGACCTTCTTCATTTTACCCTGCACATAATGAGTTTTAAGTGTGTTAGCAACCCAAGCAGTGTTGGGCACTTTCTTCTTGTTAACTAATTTTGCAGAAGTAGAATAAGTTATTACAGATAAAATAGAATTCATTGACTGTTGTGCATTTTCCCTATCTGATGTAGACCCAATTTTTTTCTTTGAGTTCCTATCTCAACTTGTGGCAGCTTTTCATTAGTTTCAAGTTGCAAGGGATGCGATCAAACTTGTCATAGAAAGAATAGGGATCATTTGCATCTGTTTCATTGTATTTACAGGCTCCTTCAACTGGCTTGCTAACAGTCTTTTTACAATGGTGAGTTAGGTGATTCACAGAGCCACATTTCTCATATTTCTTTCTTGGAGCATATGCAATATAAGCAAAATTGTTGCTTTTGTTTATCCCAATTTTCCCATTTCTATTTTTCTTCTTCTTTCTTGCATCTTCAGTTTTGGTTTCTTTGACAGGTGTCTTGGAACCTTGGTTGTCCATGAGTTTCTCTTCAGCTTTAGAAGATTGAGTTACTTCTGCATTTTTCTTCTCATTATCTTCATCGGCAATTTCTTGTTTGATAATCAACTCTTCTTTACTGAAGTTAACTTCACATGCCTTGAACATAGGTGAACCAACCATTTTCAACATTGCTGGAACATTTTCATTTTTTGTTGCTTTTTCTTTGTCACCTATATTTTTCTTCTTGTTGTTCAAGGCATCATAATCAAGTCCAATAACAATATTTGCACATGGCTTGTTTTTCTCATGGTATTGTCCAACTAACTCAGATGCATTCTAGAAGGACTTCAGATTCACTTCATTCTTTTCCAGCCTCTCCTCTAACACTGCTTCAATATCACTTGCACACTTGAGCTTGTTCTTCAGATATACATTCTCTTGTCTTACAGCTTCAAGCTCTACCAACAACAATTCAACTTCTTGTTTCTCATTTTCAAGCTTCTCATTTATCTTTGTCAGTCTGCTAATCTCTTCATTAGCAGCAACCATACTTGTATGAATGTGAAACATTTCTGTGCTTATATTTTCATACTTGGTGGTTGATTAGGAGCTGATATTGATAGTGACTCTATCAATATCAGCTGTAAGCCACTATCCACGAAAACTTTTTCTTTCTCAGGCTCAGTGTACTTAGAAGGGTCTTTAGGAGCATAATGAGCTGGGATGACCACGTCTCCATCTGTGAATTCCTCAACTCTAACCATAGGAGTGAAGGGCCCATTTTTGAGAATCTGAATGTAGAGTGGATTGGCCATCCTTATAAACAGCAACATTTTCCTCTTCCACATAGTGTAGTTAGTTTTATCAAAGGTAGGAATTTTGATGCTACAGATTTTCTGTGTATTCATTCTTCCAAGATCTTGAATCTGTTTACTTTCATATTTTGCTCTGATACCACTTGTTAGGTAATGAATTACATACATGGGGGGGGGGGGTGAAGGTGTTTTTATATTTTTCTGCTTTTCTTGAAATATTTATGGTTGTGAACAAAGTAAATCATATCTTGTAGTAAGATGTGTTAAGACTGAAATTAAACATACAACAATGAATAACACAGATCTTTCAAAACTCACTTAATTTTATATTAAAACTAAGAATGTTTTGCTACAAAATTTCTAGGCTCTTTGTTGATAAAAAGCTTAGCTTCAATCTTGAGAAAATACAAGAATTTCCTGATCTAATAGTTACAACTAACAAAGGACCAGTGTTAACTTTATATGATAGTTAACTACTGGTTTACACAGTGTACAATAAGAGATGCTATTCACTTTAGTAATCTGTCACTTATCATTCCATATTAGGAAAAGTATATCTTCCATTTCTGGCTTAGCATATCTTTGCTTACTGTGTCAACTTTGACCTTCCTTTGTTAGTTAATCTTCACCCTTGATCTTGCACACTCTTCAAGCTGCTTTTTGTAGACTTGTCAATCCAACTGGTTGGATTGTTTGTTGATTGTTAATTTTTGGATATTGAACTGGTCTGTAATTTATACTTTGAGATTTTACCTCGATATCTCTAGTTAGGCATATAGAGATCTTGACATCTCGATAAGTATATTCACTTATCGAGATCTCTAATACTCCATAGTTGATTTGACTTGTAGAGGTCTCTGAGTTCTCTATAAGAGAATTTAGCTTGTCGAGATCTCTCATCTTCATATCTTCACTTTGGCTTATCGATATCTCTGAGTTCTCTTGTGACTTATTGACTTGTCGATAACTCAGAGTTCTCTAGTTAAATTTGACTTGTCCATTACTCAGAGTTCTCTGGTAAATTTTGACTTGTCGATATCTCTAAGTTCTCTAGTGAAATTTGACTTGTCAATAAACTCAGAGTTCTCTAGTGAATTTTGACTTGTCGATAACTCTGACTTCTCTAGTGAGGAAATGACTTGTCGATATCTCCATTCTTCATGTCTTCAATTTGGCTTGTCGATATCTCTGAGTTCTCTAGTAGCTTTCCTGAGTTCTCTATAAGTCATTCCAGAGTTCTCGAATGACTTCTCTATAACTCTAAATCTGTGAATTTTAGAGATCTTGACTTAGAACATTTTCTCAAAACAAATTTATTCAACTCCAAGCTTCTTCATAATTCTTCTGAGGCATGATCTTCTTGATCTTCTTCCAGATAGAATTCTTAGGCTTGATACTATTTATAGAAAAAGACTCCAGTATGCTCTTAGACATTTTTACAGACTTTAAATGTTGCAATACAAAATACAAACTAAGATAACAATACAACTTACATAGGGTTATCGATTTGACTTATTCTTGTTATTGTATAGGCATGTCTTGCTCAACACTTAGTTTCAGAAAAACTATCGAACCTTGATAATCTCTATAATCTCTTATATAATCTCTCCCCCTTAGTTGAGTAATCCTTTAAAATGTCTCAGAATGGAATCTTAGGATCAAACAATCAAGTGAAGAGATTATATGTTGTAACTATGTCTCACAGTGCAAGTGTGTGACTTCTATTTAGTGATCCCGTGTCTTGTTTCACTCCACTCTACACTCAAGTGTTTGTCACTCATTTTCACTGTGTGTCACTCACTCAAAGCTCCAAACATCCAAGTGTACCTGCGAGAAAATCCTTTTCATAGAAAAATTGCCTTCCACCTTCAAGATTGGAAACTCTCAGTCAAGAGATTCAAAAATGTTCCTTCTGAGATGGGAAATTAAGATTTTTATAAGTGATAGAATTCCTAATATCCCTCAACTTCCATGAAGAAGTATACCTCATAAACTCGTCAGATAATAGCTGAGTCCTTATTTACGAGCTACAATTTTGACAAAGTCAAACTCATTTCCAGATTTGAATTCTGGGAAGATAACCAATGATCAATGATATTCCATTAGGGATCAAATATTTCTTTTAAAGTCTGTGAAGACTTGTAATATTCAATGAACCATCAAGGTCCAGAATCATAACCCAATCCATAGATCAAAGTTAACATTCCAAGATCATAAGTTCTCATTCAATATTAGAGATAATGAGCAGAAACATGATCCAGGATTTCAACCATTATCATTGACCTTGATATGGTTTAACAACAATTGCTGCGTCAATACCTTCCTTGTGTGTGTGAATCTTACATGTGCATTGGAAGTATTTTAATCAAGGGGTAGTGACTCTTATACAGATGCCCTGGCTGACAAGAGAATTTTCTATAGATAACATTCTATTGGGAGAATGCACCTAGTAAATGTTTATATGCCTTTTTAGCTCTATATCCTTTTGAGAGAATAAAGATGGGCTTACAGATGTCTCAGGTAAGAGATACTTGTTAGGAAATGAATAACACACAGGGGGTGAATGTGTTTTTATGTTTTTGAGCTTTTCTTGAATATTTTTGGTTGAACAAAGTAAATTTAATCTTGTAGAGATGGTGTGTTACTGCAGTAAATAAACATGCAATAAACAAGAACATAATCTTTTCAAAACTCACTTAATTTTTATATTAAAAATCAAGAATGTTTTGCTACAAAATTTCTAGGCTCTTTATTTAAAGAGCTTAGCTTCTTCTTGAGAGAGTTACAAGATTTATATCTAAATTGTTACAACTTACTTAAGGACCAGTTTTAACTTTATAATTCAGTTAACTGCTAGTTTACACAGTGTACAATAAGACATGTTATTAGCTTTTCTAAATTGTCACTTGTCATTTCTATTTATAGAAAAGTAACTCTTCCAATTCTGGCTAGCATATCTTTAGCATCCGGTGATTATCTTGATCCTCCTTTGTCAGTTAATCTTCACCATTGATCTTGCACATTCTTCAAGCTGCTGATAAGTGGCATTTTATACCACTTAGAACGTCTTATAATGGCTTGAATTGATGTCTTAAAATCAGGTATTTTGTGTATTTGATGCGTTTTTCTAGTGTTTTTGCATTTCAAGGTATAACTTGCGTATGTAGGAAGAATTCATCAGAAATAAGCCTAGGGAAGTGTGTGGCATTGGTTGCGGAAAGTTGGGGCAGAACGCAGCAAAATCAGGAGCAGAACTCAGAAATTTCCAGAAGGTGCTTGGGCGCCCGCTCAGGATGCTGGGGCGAGCGCCTGGGAGCTTGGGTGCCCGCTCAGGAATTTGGGGCGGCCGCTCAGGGAAGAAAATTTTAATATTGAATTTTATAATCCTTATTCTGATGGACTTCTGAGACGGCTGGTTCTTGTGGGCTTCTATATAAGTAGTTCTCAGAGACGTTTCACATAAGGGTGGTATCAAGCAAGGAGCAAGGAGAGAAGGAAGAAGACCGTTTTAGCACATCGCAACGAAGAAGAGGAATCATACGTTTTCTTGTGATTCTTTTATTCGTTGTATCAGTGGATGCTAGTTTTCTTTACTTTAACCTTATTACTCTTGTGACATACTCTGGTTTAAATAAGTATTTTTATTAGTTTATATTATGTGTATTATCATGTTTTCATATGAACCCATGGTGATGATGAGTTCTATCATGGGCTAATCATGATCATGGGGTCATAACGGATTTACTATGGATTTCTTTAGTTAGTTGTTTAATATCTTAGTGTGTGATGATTGTATGATATCTAGCATAGGTTGTGCTTATTCGTCTTATGTGCGTCGCGAACATATAAGATAGTCTGTTAATCTCCTGTGAAGCGACGGTGGATCTTGAGGGTTAGAACTTGCCATGCTAGCATAGGTTCATGTATGTGTATGCATAATTAGTGGGTAACTCTAACCGTTTTACTTGCCCTGTGTAATCATAAAGAACAACTTGTGCTTAAATCATTATGTTGTCAAATTCTGTAGACATATAGGGTCTCAACATAGTTGATGCCTATTCAACTTCTATCTTGATTGTAGATGTTTGGTAGATTGGTATTAGTACAACGAAAGTTGGCTTTTATCAGTTTCGTGTTGTTCGATTAATATCATCACCGTTACATGCTAAGGGTAATAACGATAACTATTGAATGAAGTAGTAATGAAGTTATGATCTCATGTGTGTTTAATATTGTTAATTCAAGTGTCAATTAAGTGTTTAATTCTCGTAGTTAATTGTAGTTAATAATTAGTTAATCAAATTTAAGTGTTATTATCTTGACATTGAGAAGTAATCATCCATTGGTGAGTAAGCGCTAATTGAACATAATTAGTCTGAGTCTCTGTGGGAACGAACTAGAATTTATTCTATATTACTTGCGAACGCGTATACTTGTGTGAATTATTGGCGCGTGTTTTCGCCCTAACAAGTTTTTGGCGCCGTTGCCGGGGACTTGGCGTATCTGTTTAGTTTATGTACTTGCCATTAGTGGTCAGTAGGACTCATTGATTAAGACGTGTTACTTATTGTTTCCGGTTGTGTTTCAGGTACTCTAGTGAGTGTTTATGCAAACACGTTCTCGCACTCGCAAGAGAACTTTAGATACGGTTGAGGAGACAGACTCAGTTCTTGATATTCCGGAGAAGATAGATTTTGAAGATTCAGATAAAGAGAGTGAGCAGCAAGAACCAATAATCATGGGTGATTGTATAGTTTCAGCAGCAGATCCAGCTCTTATGGACTTTTCTCGGCCTAAAATTGATGACATTCAGTCAAGCATCCTTCATCCGGCTATTCAGGCTAATACTTTTGAAATCAAGCCGGGCACTATTCAGATGGTGCATAATTCTGTTTCTTTCGGAGGTGCTGTGACTGAAGACCCCAACATGCATATCAGGAATTTTGTCGAGATCTGTAGTATTTTCAAATATAATGGTGTGATTGATGAGGATATCAAGCTGAGGCTTTTCCCATTCTCTCTGAGGGATAAAGCTAAGGACTGGTTACATTCTGAACCAGCTGGGTCCATCACTACTTGGCAAGATCTTGCGCAAACGTTTCTGGTGAAGTTCTATCCAATGGCGATGACTGCAGCTATGAGGAATGCTCTTACTTAGTTTGCGCAGCAACAAATAGAATCTATGTGCGAAGCTTGGGAGTGCTACAAGGAGATGTTGAGAAAGTGTCCACATCATGGTATGCCGGACTGGATGGTGATCACTGGTTTCTTTAATTGTTTGGGGGCCCAATCTCGGCCCATGCTCGATGCAGCAGCTGGAGGCGCCTTGTGGGCCAAAAGCTATATTGAGGCTTATAATCTTATTGAAACTATGGCTGCAAATGAGCATCAAAACCCAACTCAAAGGATGATGCCTGGGAAGGTAGCGGGTATTCTGGAAGTCGATGCAGCTACAGCTATTGCAGCGCAGCTCCAAGCGTTATCTTTGAAGGTCGATTCTTTAGCCAACTACAGAGTCAATCTGATAGCTATGGTCTGTGAGCTTTGTGCAGGCTCTCATGCTACGGATCAGTGTTCTCTTGTGAATGAATCTGTTCAGTATGTGAACAATTATCAGCGACCGCAACAGCCTGTGCTAGCTACTTATCATCCTAACAACAGAAATCATCCCAATTTTAGCTGGAGCAATAATCAGAATGCTGTTCAGCAACCATATCAGCAGCCTATTAGTAAGCAGTTTAATCCACCTGGATTCCAGCAACCACAACATTATGCTTAAAGGCAATCATATCCTCAACAAGGAGGTGCTGCTCCACCTTCTAGTGCTGATTTCGAGGAGCTCAAACTGTTGTGCAAAAGTTAGGCTGTTTCTATCAAGACCTTGGAAAATCAAATCGGTCAATTAGCCAATGTTGTGCTCAATCGTCAACATGGCACACTTCCCAGTGATACTGAAGTGTCAGGCAGGAAGGAAGCTAAGGAGCAAGTAAACGCTGTCACCTTAAGGTCTGGAAAAGTTGTTAATGCTGAAAAAGTGAAAGATGGAGAAGCTGAAGTTGTTGATGAAGAAGACAATAATACAGGGGAGAAACAGCTCTATCCTCCACCACCTTTTCCTAAGAGATTGCAACAACAAAAATTGGATAAGCAGTTCGGTAAGTTTCTGGAGGTCTTCAAGAAACTTCACATCAACATACCTTTCGCTGAGGCTTTGGAGCAAATGCCTAGTTTTGCAAAATTTATGAAGAGTATTCTTTCAAGGAAGGTAAAACTGGATGACCTTGATACCGTTGCTCTAACGGAAGAGTGCAGTGCTGTACTGCAACAAAAATTACCTCCAAAGCTTAAAGATCCAGGTAGCTTCACCATTCCTTGCACCATCGGCAAGTTGTCTTTCGACAAATGCCTGTGCGATTTGGGAGCAAGCATCAATCTGATGCCATTGTCTATCTTCAAAAAGTTGAATTTGCCTGATCCAAAGCCCACCTACATGTCTCTACAATTGGCTGATCGTTCTATTACATACCCACGAGGCATCGTGGAGGACGTGTTAGTAAAGGTGGATAAGCTCTTCTTCCCTGCAGACTTTGTCATTTTGGATTTCGAGGAAGATAAGAAGATTCCCATAATCTTGGGAAGACCTTTCTTGGCTACAGGCCGTACCTTGATAGATGTGCAGAAAGGTGAACTTACTATGAAGATGCAGGATCAGGATGTGACATTCAATGTATTCAAGGCGATGAAATTCCCTACAAAAAATGAGGAGTGCTTAAAGGTGGATTTGATTGATTCTGCGGTAACTTCAGAACTTGATCACATGCTAATGTCCGATGCCTTAGAAAAAGCCTTAGTGGGGGAATTTGACAGTGACGATGAGGATGGAAATGAGCAACTACAATATCTAAATGCTTCTCCTTGGAGGCGAAAGCTAGACATGCCATTTGAATCTCTTGGTAACACTGATCTCAAGAATGTTGAAGGAAAGCTCAAACCATCTATTGAGGAAGCGCCTACTTTGGAGCTTAAACCATTGCCTGAACACTTGAGGTAAGTCTTTTTAGGTGATGCATCTACTTTACCTGTTATTATTGCATCTGACCTTTCAGGAAATGAGGAGGACAAGCTCTTGAGGATCTTGAGAGAATTCAAATCGGCCATCGGATGGACTATAGCAGATATAAAAAGGATCAGCCCTTCGTACTGTATGCATAAAATTTTGCTAGAGGAAGGTAGTAAGCCGACTGTTGAGCAATAACGAACACTTAATCCTATCATGAAAGAAGTGGTGATGAAAGAAATTCTGAAGTGGCTGGATGCAGGAATCATATATCCTATTTCTGACAGTTCTTGGGTGAGCCCCGTGCAATGTGTACCTAAGAAAGAAGGTATAACTGTGGTAGCAAATGAGAAGAATAAGCTCATCCTCACTCGAACAGTCACATGATGGAGGGTATGCATGGATTACAGAAAGTTGAATAAAGCCACAAGAAAGGATCACTTCCCTCTTCCATTTATTGATCAGATTCTTGATAGGTTGCCTGGTCATGAGTATTATTGTCTTCTGGATGGCTATTCGAAGTATAATCAGAGTTGCATTGCACTAGAAGATCAAGAAAAGACTACCTTCACTTGTCCATTTGGCATGTTTATTTTTCGCAGAGTTTCGTTTGGCTTATGTGGTGCACCTGCCACTTTTCAGAGATGCATGATGGCTATATTCTCTGATATGATTGGAAATAATGTCGAAGTGTTCATGGACGACTTCTCCGTCTTTGGACATTCGTTTGATGAATGTTTGAATAATCTTCGTTCGGTGCTCAAAAGGTGTGTGGAAACTAATTTGGTGCTCAATTGGGAAAAATGTCATTTTGTGGTGCGTGAAGGCATTATTCTTGGGCATAAAGTCTCTAGCAAGGGTCTTGAGGTGGACAAAGCCAAGGTGGGAGTCATTGAAAATCTTCTACCACCTATTTTTGTGAAAGGAATCCGTAGTTTTCTTGGTCATGTGGGCCTCTATCGGCGTTTCATCAAAGACTTCTTGAAGATATCTAAACCGTTGTGCAACTTGCTCGAGAAAGATGTGCCTTTCAAATTTGATGATGAATGCTTGGTAGCATTCGAGACTCTCAAGAAGAGTTTGATAACTGCACTAGTTATTACGGCACCTAATTGGATAAAACCTTTTGAGATGATGTATGATGCGAGTGATTATGCAGTGGGAGTAGTACTTGGGCAGTGCAAGAATAATCTTTTTCATGTGGTCTACTATGCTAGTAAGACTCTAAATGGAGCTCAGATGAACTACACCACTACTGAGAAGGAGCTCTTGGCTATAGTCTTTGGTTTCGAAAAATTTCGATCGAATCTGCTTGGGAAAAAGGTGACAGTATTCACTGATCATGCTGACATTCACTATTTGGTCTCAAAGAAGGATTCGAAGCCTAGACTTATTCGTTGGGTGCTCTTGCTACAGGAATTTGAGTTAGAGATCAAGGATCGAAAATGTACTGAGAATCAAGTAGCTGACCATCTCTCTAGATTGGAGAATCCCGGTTCGACTTCACATGATAAGACATTGATCAACGAATCTTTTCCGGATGAGCAGTTGTTCGCAGTTCAGGAGGAAGAGCCATGGTTCACAGATATTGTGAACTATCTTATCAGCAATATAATTCCTCATTATATGAATGCAGCTCAAAAGAAGAAGTTTCTGCATGAGGTGAAGTGGTACATGTGGGATGAACCATATTTGTTTAGACAGGGAGCTAACCAGATCATCAGGAGATGTATCCCATTCTGTGAGATGGAGTGGATATTACGAGACTGCCATTCCACAGTTTATGGTGGACATTATGGTGGTGAAAAGACGGCAGCTCGTATTTTGCAAGCAGGTTTTTTCTGGCCTACATTGTTTAAGGATGCACATCAGTTCGTTTTAATGTGTGATCGTTGCCAAAGAGTGTGGAATCTTACTAGAAAGGATGATATGCCTTTAAATGTAATGCTGGAAGTTGAGTTCTTCGATGTTTGGGGAATCGATTTTATGGGACCATTTATCTCGTCCTGCAATAATTAGTACATCTTGATGGCAGTCGATTATGTCTCGAAATGGGTAGAAGTCAAGGCTCTACCGACGAATGATGCAAAGGTAGTGTTGAATTTTCTCCATAAGCAGATATTCACAAGGTTTGGAATGCCACGAGTTATCATAAGTGATGAGGGGTCGCATTTCTGTAATCGTAAGTTCACTTCTATGATGCAGCGCTACAAATCATCGTGTTGCTACTGCCTATCATCCGCAAACTAATGGTCAAGCTGAAGTGTCTAATAGAGAGATCAAGCGCATTCTAGAGAAAGTTGTTTGTCCGTCAAGGAAAGATTGGTCTTTAAAGCTCGATGAAGCTGTTTGGGCTTATAGAACAGCATACAAGACTCCACTTGGGATGTCCCCATTTCGACTTGTCTATGGGAAGGGATGTCATTTACCTGCAGAGCTTGAGCATAAGGCTTATTGGGCGTTGAAGAAGTTGAACCTTGATCTAGATGCAGCTGGGAAGAAGCAAATGCTTCAGTTAAATGAACTTGATGAATTTCAACTTTAAGCATACGAGAACAACAAAATGTACAAGGAAAAAGTAAAAAGGTGGCACGACAGGAAGCTATCTCCTAAGTCATTCGTGCTGGGGCAACAAGTTCTTTTATTCAACTCTCGTCTCCGACTTTTTCCTGGAAAGTTGAAATCAAGGTGGTCTGGACCATTTATCGTCAAAACTGTGTTTCCACATGGAGCGGTGGAGATTTTTGAGAATGAGCCAGGCCAAGCATTCAAGGTTAATGGTCAGAGATTGAAGCATTACTATGGGGACACGACAAACCGGGAAGTGGTTAGTGCCATTTTATTGTCAACTTGATCGAACTCCTCTACATCAAGCTAATGACATAAAAGAAGCGCTTCTTGAGAGGCAACCCAAGACTTTAATATTTAGGAACCTTTAGAAGTTAGTACCATAACCAAAAAAACCCAAAAAAAAAATCAGAAAATTGGGCAGAAAAAAAGTATTTTCCAGAAACCCCTGGGGCGCCTGCCTGGAAATCCTGGGCGGCCGCTCGGAGTCTGGGGCGCCCGCCTGGAAATCCTGGGCGGCCGCTCAGGACCCTACTGTCAGAATTTTTTTTGCCTTATAAAAAACAAGAAAAAATCAGAAAAACAAAAAAAAAACATAAAGACCCACGATTCCTCTCCCACAAACCCACGTTTTCTCTCCCACAAACCCCACTCCTACTCTAATTCTAACCCTAAACCTTACCCTATATATACACACAACTCCTCCATATACACTCCCATATACTTTCAACTTTAAAACACTCTCGTACACTCAAAACACAACTCTTAAACACTTTTTCTCAGTTTCAATGGCACCCAAGAGATCTCGAATTATTGATAGCAGCAACACCGTTCCAACTGCTGATTCTTCGAGGGGAACTGCTGCGAGACCCCGTTTAATGGATAGGGCTGCTGAGGAGGAGAATACTAGGCTTCTGACTAAGACGATTTTGAAGGAGAGGGGATTTTTACCATCGGGGAGGGATGGTGAGTTGTTACCGATGATTGCGGAGAAAGGGTGGATTTCTTTTTGTGAGTCGCCGGAGGCGGTTCCAATGAGTGTGGTTCACGAGTTTTATGCGAACACCAAAGCTGAAAAGAATGGGTTTACTGTTGTTCGTGGGCTTACTGTGGATTATCAGCTTGAGGCGATTCGCCGTGTTATTGGGCAGCGACAACGGAAGCCCACGGAGGAGAATTGGAATGAGAAGACCCCCGAGGATTTTAATTTGGATTTGATTGTGGTTAATTTCTGTCAGTTGGGCACGGTGTGGAAGTTCAAGATGGGATCTAACGAGTATCATTCTTTTCCGGCGGTTGCGATGAATAGGTATGCCCGTGCATGGAATGCCTTTATTTGTGCTAATATTTTGCCTACTTCGCATGCACATGAGGTTACAGTCGAGAGAGCAAGGTTGTAATGGGGGATCTTGAATGAGGAGTATATGTGGACCTTAGTGAGTTCATCTACCAAGGGATTTTGAAGTTTTTGAGGGGGGGAACATAGCAACATCCCTTATGCATCTACAGTCAGGAAGCTGTGCAGAGCAGTGAGAGTTCATTTGCCTTCTCACGAGCAGCTGTAGATGTCGGCTGCTCTTATTGACTCAGCGACTATGAATGCGATGCAGGAGTGGACGGGTGGAGAGCCCGAGGAGCATGGTTTGGGATATCGTCTTCCAGGAGGACGTCCAGCAGCTGGTGCTACCATGGTTAGGCCCAGTCAGGTTCGTGATGAGGCAGGCTCTTCTAGAGCCCAGGAAGGTGTTGGGATGGCTGATGCCCAGTATAGGAGGCTGTCGAGGAGGATGGATGCGATGTATGAGTCGCAGAGTAGGTTCGCTTAGGAGCTCACCCTTGCACTTGGGACTGCTTTCAGAGGCTTTGGAGCGGACATCCAGTGGCCCGTTTTTGGTGAGGACTCTGCTTATCCGCCTCCTGACACTTCACCCTCTGAGGGTGATGATGATGATTTATCCGGTAGGTATACCCTGTGTTCCTTTCTACTACCTTCACTGGGGACAGTGAAGATTTTAAGTTTGGGGGTAGTAGTTAAGGAATATTTTTGTGTGTGTGTTATGTAGTTGCATATTCATGATAGTTTAGTTCATATAGTTGCATATTTTTTCCATATAATAGTTTTTTTATTTTATTTTATAGCTTTATTTATCATGTCATTTAGCTCATGCATATACCATGATCCATTTTGCGTTGCTTTACCGATTGATTTGTGATATTGATGCAAGTGTAGTGATAACGTTAGAGTGATGATTGAGTCTTGTAGGTTGACATGCATGCTAGAAACACTTGTAATTTCACTAAGTCTTAGAGTATGCTTAAGGACTAGATGGTTGTCATGGTTTGATGGTTTTTGAGGTTAATCTATTGATTATGCATAGAATTTATGATAGGCCCTTAATGATAAAAGGCATGAAAAGAAAAAAAATTGGAGTAAAAATTGGAATTCATTGCTAATTGTGGCTAGGTGTCAAATGGCTAGTAGTCGGATCGTATTTTTATGCGAGTAGTCTAGGGTTGAGCAAGATGGAGTGAGACGCACTTGCTCAGAAATTTGAAAAAATAAAAGAAAAAAAGAAAAAAAAGGGAAAGAAAAAAAAAGAGTTAATGCAAAATTGATCACGAGTGGGCTCTTTGGTATTCGAGTTATTAAGTTCTTAGGGGACTTTGTGCCTAGTGACCTAAGACTTTTATAGTCTGGGATCCGCTAACCTAACGCTCGCTAAATGGATGCCATTGCATAAGTCTTTTGTGGACCTCACTCATTGCACGGTCAAATAAACATTTGTTGTTATGTTGAATAAAGACATGATTCCGTAATAAGCTCCAGTGATCTTGAAGTGTTATATGTCATTTTGTGCCTAGAATTTATTCTTCGTATAATCATGTGATTGCCTTGAGGATAATTGAGTTATGATAATTGATCTAGTTTCGAAGCATATTTGTTAAGCATCCGCACACACCATGTTTCTAGTTGTATGTTAGTCTGCATGATTTGATTGATCTTTATTCGCCTAATTGTATTTGTTGAGATATTTTGAGTTGGTTGGTTTAGTCATTGTGAGGCGGATCGCTGCATTTCATGTAGATTGCATTCATGCATGTTTTTATTTTGCTTTTGAGTATGTGACGCTTGAGGAAAAGCATCGATTTAGGTTTGGGGGTGTGATAAGTGGCATTTTATACCACTGAGTTCTCGAATGAAACTTTGGCTTGTTGAGATCTCACAGCATCATGTCTTCACTTTGACTTGTTTACAACTTAGAGTTCTCTAGTGAATTTTGACTTATCGATATCTCTGAGTTCTCTAGTGAGCTTTGACTTATCGATAACTCAGAGTTCTCTAATGAATGTAGACTTGTCGATAACTCTGAGTTTTCTAGTGAAGAAATGACTTGTCGATATCTCCAACCTTCATGTCTTCCCGACTTGTCGATATCTCCATGAGTTCTCTAGTAGCTTTCCTGACTTCTCGATAAGTCATTTGGAGTTCTCGAATGACTTCTCTATAACACTAAATCTGTGACTTGTAGAGATCTTGACTTAGAGTATATTTAAACAAACAGATTTATTCAACTCCATGCTTCTTCAAAATTCTTCTGAGGCATGATCACCTTGATCTTCTTCCAAATAGAATCCTTAGGCTTGATACTGTTTCAGGAAAAAGACGTCTGCTCCTTTGCCTTTTTACAGACTTTAAAATGTTACAAGTACAAATACAAACTAAGATAAGAATACAACTTACTTAGGTTTGACAAATTGTCTTAGTCTTGTTAAGGTAAAGGCATGTCTTATACAACAATTTTCCCCAATTTGTGAGAAGATTGGTTAACACAAATTCATGCATGTTAACAAGACTAACCCCAAGTTTAAAATGATGGAAAATAAAATTAATACACAAAGCTTGATAAAATTACAATTTTTGTACAACATAAGATTTACAAGGTTCAATGGTTACAAGTATCAGGTAAAGACAGTTTTTGTGTCTGCTTCTTCTCTAAGTTGATCCTTTACGTGGTCAAGAAGTTCCAGTTCTTCTATAATAGGTGTTTCACTTAGAGATTCTACAAGTTTTTGTCTTGCTACCTCAGGATAACCACTGTCTAGAAATTTTATGCAGAATCTTGAGAATCCACCAGTTTTGATGTTTAGAAATCTTCCATCTTTGGAGATTCTGCTCATTTCTTTTGCTTTCAACTCTTCAAATCTTTTTATGTACATCTCAGTCTCTTCATCATACCTCCTTCTTCTTTCTTCAGCTTCAGCCTCATTTTTTTCTGTGTTTCCTCCCTTTCAATCAACCATTCAGCTAGAACTGATCTCCATGCCCTTGTAGCAGTATCCTTGTCCTTTAACAAGCTTATCACCCTCTTAATTTTTGTTGGAGACAAGGAATCCATTAAGTCATTTCCAAGAAAAGTGAATGTCCTATCTTCAAAATAAATTCTAACTTCTCTCAGGGATACAACCCAGACTCCAACAATTTCCTCTGCTGGATGTTGGAAATGGTCTTCATCTGAGGTGCACCAATTTAGAGGTAGAAAGTCAGACTCTTTAAAGCAATTCCAGATGGCCCTTTCAGTGACTTCTTCTTTCTTTGTAGACTTGACTTTCTTAGGTTTTCTCCCAACAGATTTGTGCTTGAATTTTACTGAAGGTTTGGCTAAAGGTAGGGTTGTCATTTTCTTGAGATTAGTTTGGCTTGAGGTGATTGGAATTTTTAGGAAAGAGTTGGTTGTTTATTTGTACAAAAACTTTGGTTTTGAGGTTTGAGGTGGTTTGATGTTTGAGATAGTTGATGTTTTAGATTGAGCTGAGGTTTGAGCTAGTTGTGTTTGAATTTTTAGGGTTTGATGTGGTTCTGAGCCATTATGAATCTTTTTGCTTCTCCTCTCACTTCTTCTCTTCTTTTCTTCATCTTTCTTGTCATCCTCCTTCTTCTTCTCTCCACTCTTGCTGCTAGATGGCTTACTGGATTGACTTGGATTTGAGCCAGAAGGATTTTGATTATATTTCTTCTGCTTATCATCATCCAAATTATCCTTGTTGATCTGTGTTTTGGGCAAGTTGGCTTGTGCAATATCCAGATATCTCCTTAGTAGCTTTATCATTTCCATATCATCATTGTTCTTGTTCTTCTTGGTTTTTAAACCAGTTCCAAGGATCATGATAAGCTTCTTGTTACTCATGATACACTGTTTGGGGATATTAAAATGTTTGAATTGTTTGGTGTTTGGACAGATATATATTATACCCTTACTTGGCTATAGATATGCTTCAGGAAAGGCAGCCACTTGAGCATCTATCAATTTAGTTAATAGCATGGTATCTTCACGAGTTATAACTTTAACTTTGCTGATGAAGATATCTAACTCAGATGCCCTCCTTGAGACAAGGTAATTGAGGGACACTTGCATACATTTGTCTGTCCCTGAGTCACTTGCATTGATCACTATTCTCTTGTGCAAAAAGTTGTCCTGATTGAGCATGATCACTCTTATGAAATTAATTTTCTTGTCCAGGGCCTTTTTGTATGTGAAGTGATTGTCGTTGAGAGAAGCTTTTAAGGCTTTGAGTAGTTCATCAAACTCTCTACTAAGACTAGGTCCTTCAGCAGCCCTAATAAGTCTCTCCAAGTCAAAATCAACTTCTTTAGATAATTTCTTTTCAGCACCCTAGACTTTTTGATGAGATGACCTTGATTATGCCAATCTAGCCTCTATCTCCCCCTTAGTCTTGTTGATAGGCATGAGGAGTGGAGTAGGGATTTCAGGCCTTACCTGTTCAGGTAGAGAAGGTAGTGGTATGTTGAGTTTACCCATGATGGCTCCCAAAGCTATAAAATTCTGCATTTGAAGATGCTTATGGGAGTCCACCGGGGTTTGGATATCTGTTTGTTGGCTCTTGACAAGAGATTTCAAGGCCTGAACTTGTGCAGTGAGAGAAGAGTTGGAGTATTGCAATGTTGTGACTTGACCTTGTAGAGATTGAACCTGAAGATTTGTTGAAGTAGATGCAGGTTGATGCGAGCTTGATGTAGAGACAGTAGTAGATGACCCCAATGTAGCTTGCACAAATTTCTGAATCTCATCCATGACCAAGGGAGAAGGAGTGTATCTGTAGTGTGCATCTGATCTAGCTTCATACTTGTTTCTTTAGAGTTAATGATATGATTTTGAACTTGCTTGTGCAAGGCAACAAAGGAGTCCTTGATTTGTGTCATGCCTTTATCTACCCCACTAAGATCATATCTGGACATTTGGTCTGAGAAGTGTTTGAATTGATTTTTGATCTTAGTTTGAGAGGAAATGATTTCATCCAGCTTTTCCCTTACCATCTTCCTGATCCTGTCTTCATGACAAGTCAATTTAACTTCAAGAGCTTTACCAAAGAGGTGAAAAGCCTTGAGTTGAGCTTTGTGCACTTATGTGACTGCATCATACACTTCTTATGGAGTCAAGGCCTTTGCATTGCTTCCAAGGATAGTTACATACTCTTCCCTGAATCTGGCCAAGACTTGATCTATCTCCAACACAAAGTCTTGAGATAGCCATGCATCCACATTGCCATCTTGTTCTTCATTATTGACAATCTTCTCCTTCTGTTTCTCCACATCTTCATTGTAGGTGAGCATGATGGCCTGATAGTCCTGAATGCTCATATCAGAATTGAGTAGATGTTGAGAGATGCTGGCCAGTCCAGAAATCTGCTCCACTAGTAGATTATCTAGAGAAGTTGGTTGAGAGCCATATTCTTGCAGCCACTGAGAGAGAATGTGAGGTTGTGAGGAGGATGGTTCAGAAACACCTGTGACTTAAGTCACAGTTTGACTCATAGATTTCTCTGTGGTTTTGACAGTGTGTTGTCCTCCACTTGTAGTGGGAACCTCCAATTGAATTGGAGGGGATTTGAATGGGTTAATGTCATATGCACCAGCCTCAAACCCTTGTGTGTCTTGCAACACACTGGCACTTGAATGTGCTATACGTGCCTCACCTATGATAGTAACATGGGCAATTATACTCCTAGCTTCAACTGCCAAGGCAATTTCTGCTAGATTTGTGAAGGGAGTTGTCCCTTCATGAGGAACCTCCAATTAAATTGGAGAGGATTTAGATAGCTCCCCCTCAGGAGTACTACCCTCATACTTTCAGTCTGCGAGGATTGTTTTGCACATGAAGGTGCATTAGAGATATCCATCGGGTCTTCAGTAAAAACTGATGAAACCCCCCCCCCATGGTTTTGATGGTGTCATCAAGGTCTACCCCAACATGTATCCTCTCACCATCTAAATGGAGTGTCTGGGTGGTGAGAAAAGCTTCTTGAGCTAAGTCACTTGATTTTTGTTGCACTTGAGAAGTGGATTCAAGTGGAATTGGAATAGAATAAATTTGAGTCATAAGAATTTGGTGCTCAGTTGTGAGTGTTGTGTAACACCCCCAGATCCGGGGTCAGGGATCCGGGTCATCACGGTCTTTCTTTCCACAATTATCACTTAACTTAATTAATAATAAACAACCTCAAGCTGTGACCCCACACTAACACACACCACCACACGTCATAGTCTCAGAGATGAAATTAAAATAAGTACAAGTCCTTGAATCCACAATTAAAAGTTATTACAACCCAAAATGATTACTTGATAAGTTTACAGTTAATTGCCATTATCTGCCACAAGTTATACTTATACAATATTTGGTTCCCAAAAGTAGAATGTCTGATCTACAGATAGATCTACCTCTGCAGCTATAGCAGCTACGATCTCAACGAGAAGGCGCGGGGCGCTTCCCACGCTCTTGCTCTGGGTCTGCTTGAGCCTGGCCATCTTTCCTAACTGTTGTTGTGTGAAGAAGAAATGAAGCAAGAGTGAGCATTGCAGCTCGTAAGATAATATATAGTGTTAACAATAATACAAGTATCTGAATGGATACTTACTAGAATCCTTTATCATGTGAAAGGTAATTACTTACTGGATATAAGCAAAAACAAGGGGTGAAGTTATCAAATACTTCACTATACTTATATCATTTATAAAGCTACTTGAACTACTACTGTTCAAAGTATAATAAGATTCAAGAGGTCATCCCATAGATGAGACCACAAATTAAAACTTGAATATATTCAATCTTTGCAATATTTTTAAAAGAAATGAAGTTACGAGATACTTCATTCAATGGAAACACCAATAAAACTGTTTGACCCTGTCAATGCTTCGACAACCACCCATTCGTAGCCTTTCGATCGAAATGCTACGGGTAGTGTTGCAGAATTATCCAACTGGATGATGAACTCATTACGGGAGTTTGTCGCGCCAGGAAGACCACTTACGATGATCAGTCGCAGTAGTACAACCCCACCATTTTCTACATGTAGAGGAGAACCTGTCGGATTTACTTGTCAACCGAACACTGGACTCCTAAGGAATGGACCGTCTTAGCGGAACTTCCAGGCCATTTTGGGCCAATATAATAAGGCTGGGCTGGCGCCACTCGACCACTTACGCCACTCCTAGTTCAGATGAAATTCATGACTCTGAAACGTAAAGCTCGTCCCCCCTTTCCCCAAGTAGAAACTTGTTGATACGGCTCCACCAAGAAGTCGTATCTAGTTGGAAAGGAAAACTCACCGATATTTCCCAGGCGATGTCTGTTAATGGATTAACTTGTTCCAAGAATTTTACTTCCCGAGTGTTGGGTAAGTAATCAAAATTCTTTTATCAAGACATCAACATTGTTGCGAATATAAAACACACCACAGAGCTGGATCCGTCAGGTTTTGAGAGAGTATTTAAATCCCCTTCGAAAGGAGGATCTTAAATATAAAAATGAGTTTTGGGATCCGCTCTAATTTTTAAAAATCATTTTAAAGACTCGAAAACACTTTAAAGAGTGCTTGGAGTAATGCTGATTTAATAAAGTAAATCAGTCCCAATATATTAGAAAATATCTGAATATAATTATTTAAATAATATTCCCATAAAGAATAATCTTTATTAAAATAATTGAAGTAGATGTTTTAAAACTTATACTTGCAATGATTATTAAATAACCAAAGATATACTTATACGAAAGTAATATCTTTATTTGAATAATCAAAAGTAAGTTTGATTACCGACACATTATTCTTTAATAAAATAAAGAATAATAATTATATAAAGAATCGGAGTCATAAATCCTCGAATGAATTATCAAAATAATATTCAATAAATAATATAAAGTGAGTCATAATTCCTCGAATGAATATTCGAAATAATATTCATTAAATAATATAAAGTTATCGAATAAACCTTATTCGATTAATAGTTTTGAAAACTATAACCATATATATATATATAAATATATATATATATATATATATATATATAAAATCTACTCGGGATCCTCGACTCCCGGTTTTAGAAAATGTTTTCACCTTTGGGTCCCTATACTAAGGGTATACACAACTACTGCTTATCTCTAGCATAGGTATTATGCAACTTTATAAGCAATTGAACCAACAGATATATAAATCAAGAATATGAAATAGGCATTCATATATACCATATCACATGCTACAATATATCGCAAGAATTTGCTAATAACAAATATGCATTTATCGCAAGATCATGCATATACACATATACATCACAACAACAGTATACGGGTAGAAAACTTGCTTGAGCGACTGAGGGTGATTAATGGCTTGGGACGAGTCTGGTAACCTATAAACAACATGTGAGTTGGAATTAAACCAAAGTCACTTGTAAATCTATACTTTAACCAAATTAGACTCTAACGCTCGCTTTGCGCTTACTGATTCTCTTAAGTCACTCGAGTACCCTCGGCTCCACCATTTTTAATAATTTAACCATTACGAGTTTTAAGGCGATTCTTTCGCGAGTGTCTTATTAACTGCCTAACACACTTAACATAATTATTTCATACACTAATTAACCCTTTTTAGGTCTTTAACCTATGTTTCAAAGTAAGGCGAGGGGTAATGTTTCGTTCGCGAAATGTCGTTACTTAAAACGGCCGTTTCTCCTAAACCGTACATCGGAATCAAACGAACCACATATCAAAACGAAGCTCGTAACATGAACTATCTAATCATGGAAATGGTCAAAATCTAGCAGGGAGTTCTCGGGTCCTAATGTTATGAATAAAAGCAGTCTAAAGTAAATCGGACATTACGACGGCTATGTTTACGCGATTTCCCAATTTTATACCACTCCAATACAATCACCAAACAACCCCAATCCATTCATACAATTAAAGTCCATCCATATCACACTACAACAGCCCCAATCAACTCAATATTAACAATTATACTTATTCTTAAACTTGAATTTAAACTATTCTTAAACCCTTTATCCAAACCATAAGATTTCAATTTCAATTCACCACCATTTCAACCCAAACTCTAAACAAACAAGCTTCAAGCTACTCTTTACCATAACTATCAAAATCATCCTAATATACAAAGTAAATCTAGGGTTTAGAGATGATATACCTTCCTTGAAGTGATGTGAGTAGCTAGGAAGCCTTAAGAAGCCTTGAGATGTCTTAGAGATGCTTGGATCTTAAAGGAAAAACAAGAAAAATCAAGTTAAAAACCTTGAAATCACTATTCATTGTCTTCTTCATTGATTTCTTGGAGAAGATTGAGAATGAATTGGAGGCTTAAACTCATAAGATAGCCATAACTATGCATAAGAAGTACTAGAGAATTATCTTACCAATTTAGGAAGCTTGGAACTTGGATTTTGAAAATTCTTCTCTTTAAAATGTGAAAAAGCCGAGAGCAAGGTGGGAGAGATGAAATGATTTTTGTGTTTGCTTTGTTTTATTTTGGTTGGTTGATTTTCTTTTGATTAGTTTTGGTTAATTACCTTATTAACCTTATCTTTGTGTGGTTATAAACCAACCACATCTCCTTCCCCTTATGTCATGCTTATGTCATGCTTATGATGTCATCTTCCCTTACTTGCCCCCTTCCTATTGGTTGGATGACCTCATCATCCCTAACCTCCTTAATTAACTCCCTAATTGTTTGCCTAATGACCGCTGATCTGTTATACGGTTCGCTTAACTTTCGTTCTGGTTTCTCGTTTGAGGGATCATATCCGGGATCTTATTACTTGGGTTTCCTTAACCTTTCTCAATACATTATATTCCTTTTATGATCCTCTCTTATAATCCTTTAATTTAAATCCTTTTTATCCTGTTATCTTATACTCAATTCCTTCCGTATCTAGTGGATTTCCGGGAAAAATCAAAGTGTTCGGAGTTGGATTCTGACGATCTTTACATACACTTATATACCATATAGAGTACTAATAAAATCTCAGAATATCCATAACAGAACCCTACATAGTGTGGCATGAAAAGTTTTCTCATTCAGCTAAAACACTATTCATAAGGGTTACAAGAAGTTCAAAATTTTGGGGGTTATTACAGTCTCCCCTCCTTAAAAGGATTCCGTCCCGGAATCAAATAGAAAACAAATGGGGGTACTTTTCTAGCATTGCGCTCTCTAGTTCCCAAGTTGATTCTTCCACATTATGATTCTGCCATAGCACTCTGACTAGCTTGATTACTTTGTTCTGAAGCACCTGCTCCTTCTTATCGATAATCCTTACTGGCTTCTCCACGTAAGTCAGATCTGGTTGCATATCCACCTGCTCGTACTCCACTATGTGTCTGGCATCCCGATGATACTTGCTTAGCATTGACACATGGAACACATTATGAACTTGGTGTAGGTTTGGGGGTAAGGCTAGCTCGTAAGCCAACTTCCCAATCCGTCTTAATATCTCAAAAGGTCCAATGTACCTTGGGCTTAGTTTTCCTTTCTTTCCGAACCTCATTAATCCCTTCCAAGGGGATACCTTCAGCAGTACAAAGTCCCCTACTTCATATTCCTTGTCCTTTCGGGCTAGGTCTGCATATTTTTTCTGTCTGTCTTGGGCTGCTACAAGCCACCCTCTGATAAGATCCACTGAAAGGCATATGTCATAGCCTACTCGTTTATTCGAGTATTTAACTCAACTCAAATAAGAATGTAATAAGTAAATAGTGGATTAATCATCAGAGAGATCTCACAATGTAACATCTGTCAAAGAATAAAGAAACATTGTTCATCTGCAGACTTGAAGATTCACTGGAAGAAGTTCAAGAATTTGATCATGCCTCAGTGATATAAATCAAGATCGTGGATTTAATCAAGTGACAGAAATCTCGTCAAGGTATCAATTATTACAAGGATTCAATCAGAATATAAAAGTCAAGACATGAAGAAACGTCACGAAAGTTAGTCACTCATGAACCAGACAGTACATCGAGTGTCAGCATTGAAGTGGCGGAATTGATTCATAAGTCTCAGTGACTTTCAGAAGATTGTCAGAAGAATGGATGCTGCTAAGGGTTAGTATTAATTCTCTATTAATTAATTAAGTCATATAATTTAATTAAGAAAATAAATTATATCTGCAAAGATTAATTTATTTATTAATTGAATTAAATTGATTAATTAATTTAGAATTAATATTAAGGATTTACAAGATTTTAATTGATTTAAAATCTGCTTAAATTCAGCAAGACAATTTATTTGAACTAGTATGACAATCGGTATGACAATTGATAGTCATACCGAAAGTCATGCCAATACATTTAATTGTCTTATTAGAATTTCTGTTTAGATTAAAATCAGTTATTAATTCAGCAAGACAATTTATTTGAACTAATATGACAATCGGTATGACAATCTATAGTCATACCGAAAGTCTTGCTAGCTCATTTTTAATTGTCTTGCTAGTTATAAACATTGTCCTACCGAAAGTCTCACAAGCTTAAAGGATTGTCATTCCAATTCAATCTACTCGGCTGTGTTGTTTAAAAGAAGCAGAAGACCAGTTCATAAAAAAAGAAGTAGGCAATCAAACAGAAAATACTCAAGAACAAAAAGAAAAAGAAGCAGAAAAATATTACATCTCATCTGCAACTTCAAGATCAATTTCTAGATTGTAAAGTTAAATCCAATCAACTAGAAATACTTATCTTGTTCTTGTGTATCAATCTAAGGGATTAAAATCCCTAGAACTTAATCTCAAATCGCATTTAGCACTTGATCTTTTAATTACAAAAATAGAAAAAGTTCATGTCGAATTTATTCTAGATTTGTAATAATTGATTTGAGATTAATCCCTTGTAACCGATACCGTAGTTGTAACACCTTTCAAGTTTAATAAAAGTTTTATTTAACTTGAATTTTGTTTCACAATTTTATTCCGCATTTTATTCGACTAAACGGTATTGTTTGCATTCAACCCCCCCTTCTACAAACAAATTGGGACCTAACAATTGGTATCAGAGCCTTCTGATTAACGTACAAATCTAGATCCTAGACTTTTGTGTTTCTTTCACTTCTTGAATTTTTTTATTCACTCAAAAAAATTCATAATGACTACACAAAAAGTTGGAACCGTTAAAATTCCACTTTTCGATAAAGAAAATTATGTTATGTGGAAGAAGAAGATGCTACTGTTTTTATAGGTTGCTAATCCCAAATATTTGCAAGTGTTGAAGAAGGGTCCAAAAATTCCTATGGTTATGGAACCAGAGGTAATAGAAAATGATGTGGTGATCACCAAAGCGAGAACTTATGTGAAGGATCCTGAGGACTTCTCTCCTGCTGAAATAGAAGAAGCTTCCCTGGATGCTAGCCTTCAATTAATCTTAGTAGATTCCCTTAATCCCCTAATGAATAGACATGTGATGAATTGTAAAGATTCCAAACATATCTGGGAAACTATTGAGATTATTAATGAAGGCACAGAGGAAGTTAGGGAGAACAAACTAGAAATCCTAACCTCTGAGTATGAATACTTTAAATCCAATCCAGGAGAAGGAATCACTGAAGTGTTTGAGAGGTACAATGCATTGATCAACAACCTGAACATTAATGGTAAATACTATTCCATCAGGGAGGTCAACAAAAAGTTCCTTTTAACACTGCCAACTCATCTCGAACATAGAATCACTGCCATAAGAGAAGCAAGAGATCTGAGTGAGATTTCTTTGGAAAGGCTCTATGGTGTGTTAAAGACTTATGAGTTGGAGCAGATTCAGCAGAAGGAAGTTTACGGGAAAGGAAGAGTGGTCAGCACGTCTACTGCTCTAGTAGCTGATGAACAACAACAACAACCACAATATCAACAACAATCTCAACAGTCAGAAAGAATGGTACAGTCTTCCAAGGTTGAAGATAATGTGATAGTAGCAGAATTTGATTCTCCTACTACAAATCAATCAGGAGATGATTATTATTCCTTGGAAGAACTGGAGAAATTGGAGGATGAGTCAATGGCTCTGATTGTCAAGAGATTCTCAAATGTCAGATTCAAAAGGAATCCCAAGTTCAAGTACAAGTCCAACTACAACAGATTCCAGAAAGGTGGATCTTCATCCTCTAACACCAGCAGTGGTGGGTATAAAACAGGGATGGTTGATCGAAGCACCATTCGATGCTTCAACTGTAATGAGTTGGGACACTTTGCCATAGAATGCAGGAAGCCAAAACAAGCTAGGAAGAACTCTTACGATTCTAATCAAAAGAGTAAATCTGAAAGGGCGTACCTGGCAAAGGGAAGAAGCTGGGATGATACTGACAGTGAAGATGAAGAAGTTGGGAATCTTGCTCTCATGGCTAGTAATGCAAGCAGCTCATCGTCAAGAAAAGAGGTAAAATTTACTGATGCTGAATTAGTTTATCATCTAGGAGGTTCCTTAGATTGTGCTCGTCGTGATAATGAATTGTTAAATCAATAAATCAAAGACCTTGAGAAAGAGGTCAATGAATTAAGACTTGTGCACATTAATCAAGATAAACTAAAAGAACAAGTATCTTTTCTAGAGAATAGAGTTGACTGTTATAGACAACTCGAAACTATTCTCAAAGACAAGATCACCGGTCTTGAGGCTAAGGTTAAAGCTTACTTTAATTCTTGTTCGAAGTCCAAAGAGTTTTACAATAAGCAAGCTGTTAATCAAACACATGAAATAGGTTATGATTACAATGCTGCTATTGGAAAATTAGGCATAAACTCCCCTCCTCATGTATGTGCTAAAGGCAGGGAAGTACCACATGTGCTTAAGGGTGTTGATGAACCCCTCTATAAAGAATCAATTGCTGAACCATTTGATGAGACCTCTTTTATTATTCAAGAAGAAATCCGTGCTGAAGATAATGCTAATGGGAAAGATGTCTCCAAGTCAAGTGTGTCAAAAGTTTCAGTCAAGGTTGTGAAAGCAACTGAGACTAACTCAGACACACATGAGTTGGATAACACAAATGCCATGTCTACCATGCATAAGTTGCCTATTGTTAATCCTTCTCATAAAGCATGTGGTGTTCCTGATTGTATGTCTTGTGCTTTTAATCTGTTGTTTGCTTATTTTAATGGTAAGCATGTTTCTAATGATAAGACTACTCCTCGTCAGCATGTGAATAATAGAAAGCATGATAGGTCTAAGACTGCTAGTCCTCCTAAAGCTAGAAAGGAGACATTTGTGCCTAAGCCTAACCAGAAATTTGTCAAGGCTGTTCACAAGGTCAAATGTTCAGTCATTGAGAACGTTGAGAATATTGAAATTAAGAATGTTGTTTTGCCTGATAAAGGCCAATTTTACAAGTATGCCGGACCCAGCCAAGCTTGGGTTCCGAAGAAGTTCTAATCCATTTGTATTGCAGGGCATTAAACAGGTACAACCGGTAGTGTGGATTCTTGACAGCGGATCGTCAAGACATATGACCGGAGATAGAGCCCTGCTATCAAATGTGGTTGAGAAAGCTGGCCCAGTGGTTACCTTTGGAGATAACAGCAAAGGTTTAACGGAGGGATATGGCTGTTTGCTAGCTGGAAATGTTATCATTGAAAATGTATATGTTGTGCAAGGACTTGAACACAATCTGCTTAGCATTAGTCAGTTCTGTGACAACGGCTACAATGTTTTATTCGACAAGCTGAAGTGTCAGATTCTGCACAAGAAAAGTGAAAAACCCTCCTTAATGGGAATCCGGAAAGGAAATCTGTTCGTAGCTGACATGAACTCTGGAAGCAATCTTGAAGTCAATTGTTTCTATGCAAAGGCATCGTCAGATGAGAGTTGGCTATGGCACAAGAGACTTTCTCATCTCAATTTCAAAACAATGAATTCTCTTGTCAAAAGAGAATTGGTAAGAGGTCTGCCTCAGCTGGAATTCTCTCCAGAAGGACTATGTGAGGCTTGCCAGAAAGGAAAGTCAAAGAAAGCAAGTCACAAAGGCACTGACACATCTTCCATAACTGGTGTTCTGCAATTATTGCACATGGATTTATTTGGTCCAGTTAATATCCTTTCTATGTCAAAGAAGTGTTACTGTCTTGTGATAGTTGATGACTATTCCAAGTATACGTGGGTTTTATTTCTTCACTCTAAGGATGAAACACCACAAGTTGTGATTGATCATATCAAGATGATTGAGTTAGATTCTAACGTCCCTGTTAGAGCAATAAGGTCAGATAATGGGACAGAATTCAAGAATACACTTCTCAATGGATTCTGTACAGACAAAGGGATTACCAGACAATTTTCAGCTCCTAGAACCCCTCAGCAAAATGGAGTGGTAGAAAGGAAGAATCGTACATTGATTGAAGCTGCAAGAACGATGTTAAGTGAATCAGGTCTTCCAATGTACTTTTGGGCTGAAGCTGTCAATACTGCATGTTATACTCAGAATCGAACTCTAATCAACAAAGACTTCATGAAAACTCCTTATGAGATTTTGAATGAACAGAAACCTTCTATCAAATACTTTCATGTATTTGGTGCCAGATGCTTCGTGCTCAAGGATGGAGATGATCGTCGTGGTAAGTTCGAGGCAAAGGCATATGAGGGTATTTTTGTTGGATATGGAAGAAGATCATATAGAGTGTATATCATTGATCAACACAAAGTAACTGAAAGTGTCAATGTTACATTTGATGACACTAAACTCCCTAGTATCCAAACTGAAGATCCTTCTGAGAAACTGAAGTTTGATGAGACGTCAGATTCAGAATCAGAACATGGTCAAGAACCTGAGGTTGTTGCTGGTGAAGAACCTGTTAATCCTGATGATACTCAAGGTAATAGTGATGGAAACTTTGGCAACAATGGAGATACCACTGCTACTGACGGAGAATCTTCAAGTCAACATGGCAACAACTCAGGGGGAGATGCTGAAGGATCATCTAGTAGGACATAACATCACAATGAATTTCAAGGCGAATCATCAAGATCAAATCTTCCAAGACAGACTGTCTGGAATAAAGCTCACCCTTTTGAGTTGATTATTGGTGATCCAGATATTGGAGTCAGAACTAGACGTGCTACTCAAAATGAGTGTCTGTTCTCAGGATTTCTTTCTGAGATGGAACCTAAGAAAATTGAAGAAGCACTGACTGATCCAGATTGGGTGATTGCTATGCAAGATGAACTCAATCAGTTTGAAAGTCAACAAGTCTGGAAACTGGTACCTAGGCTTGTACACAAGAAAGCTGTTGGTACTAGGTGGGTATTCAGGAATAAACTAGATGAAGATGGTGTGGTTACAAGAAACAAGGAAAGACTGGTAGCTAAAGGGTATTCTCAAGCTGAAGGCATTGATTATGATGAAACCTATGCTCCAGTGGCTAGACTTGAGGCCATCAGGATATTTCTGGCATTCGCAGCATTTTCAAACTTTAAAGTTTATCAAATGGATGTCAAGAGCGCCTTTCTGAATGGAAAGCTGGATGAAGAGGTATATGTAGAGCAACCTCCTGGTTTTGAAGATCCAGATCATTTGGATTTTGTCTTCTTTCTTTTCAAGGCTATCTATGGGCTAAAACAGTCTCCAAGAAAATGGTATGACACTCTCTCTGAATTTCTTATTGAAAATAGCTTTATTAGAGGTGTCATAGACAAAACTCTCTTTTCTAAAACACATAAGAAGGATACTATATTAGTCCAAGTCTATGTGGATGATATAATATTTGGGTCTACTAATGATAATCTCTGTAAGAGATTTGCTAAGTTAATGCACAGCAAGTTTGAAATGAGCATGATGGGAGAGCTGAAGTTCTTTCTTGGATTACAAGTAAATCAAAGGTTAGATGGAACATTTATTTGTCAATCCAAGTATCTCAAGGAACTCCTCAAAAAGTACAATCTAGAGGATTCTGCATCAGCAAGGACTCCATCAACTACAGCTGTCAAGCTTGGACCATGTGAAAACTCCATTAAGGTAGATGTCACAAGCTACAGAGGTATGATTGGCTCGTTACTCTATCTTACTGCAAGTAGACCAGATATTATGTATGCTACATGTTTATGTGCAAGGTTCCAAGCGGATCCTAGAGATATTCATCTCGTTGCTGTTAAACGAATCTTAAGATATCTTAAGGGAACACCAAATCTAGGTATTTGGTACCCTAAAGAATCTGGTTTTAACCTTGTCGGATATACAGATTCAGATTATGCAGGAAGTGTTGTTGATAGGAAAAGCACCTCAGGAAGTTGTCAATTCCTAGGAAGCAGGCTAGTCTCATGGTACAGCAAGAAACAGCAAACAGTTTCCAACTCAACGGCCGAGGCTGAATATATTGCTGCTGGAAGCTGCTGTGCTCAGATCTTGTGGATTAGGAACCAACTACGAGACTATGGCTCTGTATTGAACAAGATTCCTATTTTATGTGACAACACAAGTGCAATAGCCATCACCAACAACCCTGTGCAGCACTCGAGGACAAAGCACATTGACATCAGGTATCATTTTATTAGAGAGCACGTCATGAATGGTACTGTTGAACTATTTTTTGTTCCAACAGAAGAACAAATAGCAGATATTTTCACTAAACCACTTGACGAATCCACATTTACCAGATTAGTTGGTAAATTGGGCATGTTGAATAGTTTTAGTGATTAATTTAGTTAATATCTGAGATCTGTTCTTGAATGAATTTACAAATGAATTTTTCATAAATGAAAAATTCATTTGCAAATTTATGTTATCATTTTATCATATTTCTTGCTTATTTCTATGTAATTTATAGTATCTTATCTATTTTTATTTTCCCTTCTTGTTAATTTAAAATATCTCAGAATATTTTATTTTCTCTAAAAATATTTTTCTATGAATTTTATTTGCTAAAATTCAACAGAAATCTATTTTTGGAATAAAAATAATTAATTCTGAAATATTGTCTTTGATTTTGTAAATATTTTCTGATATTTTTACTAAGTTATATAAGTCTTTATTCCAGTACATATTTATATATGTGTGTTTCTGTGTTTAAAGCTGATATGACAATCGGCAAGACAATTGAAATTGTCTTGCTGAAAGTCATTTCAGTTTAAATTTTGTTTATTATGTTATTCAGTATAGTTTTATACTGGCAAGACAATCGGTATGACTATCAATTGTCTTGCTAGTTATAAACCATATATATAATTATTTTCCTTTTATTATTATACTGGTATGACAATCGGTATGACTATCAGATTATCATACCAGTTATAATTTTAGTATTAATTCTATTATTTCTTTTCCTTCTTTTGCCTGGTATGACAATCGGTATGACAATCCCGGATTGTCATACCAGCTGTTATATAAAAGCGTGTGTTTGTATTGTTTTAAACCATTTCAACAGTTCATCACTTCTAAAAAATTCGAACAGTTTTTTTTTGTCTTCAGTTTTCTCTCTTCTCTCTCTTCGAACTAAAACCAACGATCTGCTCTTTCCTTGCTCGAGTTTTTACTCAGCAAACTGATTCATCACTTTGTGATATATACATACAAGTATATATATACAGAGGTGCTGTTGGATTTTTAAAAAAAAAATATAAAAACGCAAAATCAAATAAAAATCAGTTTGCCCCTTCAAATTCAATTTGTGTTTGTTGATTTTGAACTTTTTATTTTTATTTCAATTTCTGATTTGTGTCTTTTGGTTTGTCAAAACTGCGTTTGTGAGTTAAGAATTTTAACGAGATACATTTCTGTCTAAATTTTTTGATTATAATTAATTTAATTCGAATTATTAAATTAATTTAATTAATTCAAATTTTCTTAATATTATTCTTAAAATTCTGAAAAGCGTGTGTCTTATTATTATTTTAAATGGCTCTCAATTTCCAAATTGTCGCGCATAATCAGGTTGGTTATTTTAATCCGGAAAAATGTGATGTTGAAAAATTTAAGCCATGGATTAGATTTTTAAATGACCATTCGATTGTTAGCTCTGCTATTAAATCAAATGTGATTTTAAACGTCGATCTACTTAGACTGATTTGCACAACCTCTACTGTGGCCGATGATTCAAAATCTTTTTCATTCACCGTCGCAAACACACAGTATGTAGTTGATGAAACAGTCGTCAATCGAGCGTTAAATTTTCCACTAGACAATTTTTGTAATTTACCCTCTGAAAATGATATCACAAATTTTTTCAATGCTATTCACTATCAGGGGGTGATCAATTTAACCAAACTCTCTAAATCAAATTTGGTGTCTGAATGGGATATTTTCTTCGATACACTTTCCAAAGTGTTTGCCAACTGCACAAAATCCAATTTTCATAACATCACTTCCACTCTGCAGTATATTGGTCTTGCGATTGTTTTCAATCAAAGGATCAATTTTGGCAAACTACTTTTTCCCATTCTCTTGAGACGTCTAACTTCTGCTTTACGTGATCATTCTACAAATCGTAGGGTATCATGTTACTATGCTCGTTTTCTCATGCTTATAGCAGATCATCTTCTCACACCTGAACACAAAGCCCTTTTTGCTAACTCTGCAGTAACCGAACCCCCTCCAGTTAGCAAAAAGATTTACACTCGCCAAGACACAACCTTCAAATTTATGCAAGTTCCAGTACTTGTATCTGCTTTCATGGCCACTTATATTCCCTTACCTATTTTCAATCTTCCCGGCCATGAACAGCAACCTCAACCTCCAGTGGTTCAAGCCACCCAGGCTCTTCCATTACAGGTAGTAATTCCTCACTCTCACTCTCTTCCTACTTCTGTTGAAAGACCCCCAGTGGTTGATAGGGCTGACCATGAAGTTGTAGAACCACAGCTTCAATCCCAGGTCATAGAGCCAAACACAGAGTCACATTCTATCTCAACCTCTCCCCCACTGTCTAAAATGTTACCCAGGAGATTACTAGGAAGTAGTACATTGTTAAATATGAGTGAACCCTCAGCTCTGCCTCCTCCTAAGAAAAGAAAAACATATTCTGAGGCATCTGAAAGCCCATCCTTGTCCTCCCAACAGGACATGGACTTTGAAATGGCCAATGAACAGTTACTAGAGGCATTCTCTCAACAGGATGCATCTATTGAAATTCGCCATAGGGCCATGGCATCTTGTACTGAGTCAGGCACAATTCTATTACTCACAATGGAACCATACACTTCCCCAGATCATACTCAGGACACACAGCGAGGAGTGCACGTAGAGTCGGTTACAGTGCCTGCCATAGTTACGGCAGAAGAGCAGTCACATGCTTCAGAGGGAAAATCTGACTCTCCGCCATCTTTAATAGAGTCATTTTCTCCCCTCCCAGATCAAACACCTCTGGCTCCCTTATGGGATTCTCCACTCGCAGATTTATCTGGAGAAAGTGGAGGGCAACTCGGTCAATCTATCCCTGAAGCAATTCAGACATCTATTCCAAAAGATTTGATAGGTTTGACTAAGGATCGGGACTCGCGAATTCCCATTGCACCACCACTGACCTCTCTTGAAGAGGCTAGGGTGATTTTTAATGCAGGTACAGAAGAACAGCAACAGGAAGACTCCTCACGAGCAATTATATTGAGAGAAACACATACACGTGAGATGAGTGAACCAAACACGAGTGAAATTCAGGTGAGAGCACACACAGACACTGATACTGTAAACCTGTTAGCTCAGATTGCTGCCCTAAAAGAAGAACTTGCTAAAAGCCAAGCTGAAGCTCAAGCATTCAAAGCACAAGTGGTTGTACGGTCTTCTTCTTCCACCTCTGTCAACAATCAGCTTGCAATCATAAGGAATGACATCTCAGATCTAAAGACTACTGTAATACCAAAGCTCAATTATATTCAGGACACTCCAACTTTATCAGCTGATGACATATCCAACTTCTGCTCTCTACACACAAGAATGACTTCTCTTGAAGACCTCGTTGAGATGAATCATTCACTGGACTCCTCAAGATTTCTAAAGATAGAGACGGGCATGGAACATCTCAATGAAGGGATGAAGCACCTATATTACATGATCAAGAATTCTCATTGCCCTAATGAAGAACAAAGAGCTTATTTTGAAGGACCGTCTGGTGGAGGATCAGGCTCTGGAGGTGATGGAGGTTCCAAAGGAAGATCAGAAGAGGATCCCTCAACTAAGGGGGAGAAGAAAGGGAGTAGTGCCAAAGGGAAAGAAAAAGATACCTCTGCTGGAAACAAAGGAAAGGCTGATGATGTCTACTACAGTGGAGAACATGATGACTTTGATATTTTTGACATTCCCACTGAACCAGTTCAGGAAGATAAAGATGGGTTATTTGAAGCTGAAGAGGAAAGTGATTTTGAAGATTGGGAAGAAGAAGATACAGTGGATCCTATGTTTGAGAAAGAATTTCAGAAGGAGCAATCAGAGATGAAAAGAAAAGAAGCTGAACTCAAGAAGGTCTCTCAGATCATTGACATGAGAAAAGACATTCAAAGAATAGAAACTCTTCAAAAGCAACGTCTTCATGACATTAAGGCTCAAGAAAGGAGAAGAGATGTCAGACTAAAGATTGGTGAAAAATGGGATGAAGCTAGGAGAGTACTTGATATGCCTCAGCTGAGCACTAACAATGATAGGCAGTTCTTACATCTTCTTGACAAGCTGGAAATCTCAAATCCTAACAATGACATGTACATGAATGCTATCAAGACTGAAGTCTCAAGGATCACAGCTGCTTTTGATAGATCCCTAAATGAGATGAGCATTTTTGTATATTGTCAGAGTGAAGGATCATTCAACGTGTCACTTCATCTATTTGAGAATCGTTCTTTGTCAGAGATTTGGGTTCTTTTAAACAAAGTCAAAAGAAGCTCAGAATTGAATGAAGTTCTTCGAGAAAGGCTTAAAGAGTTTGCCAGCAGGGCTAGTCCTCAAGTGGTCAACAATCCTCATCAGGTGAGATTCTTTAAGTCTGATTATCTTCAAATCTGTCAGCTAGATGTACAATCTCTTAAAGACTACTCAGCTAAGCATCTGGTCTGGATGGAACATCATTTGAGAACTGCTGGATATTCATCCATGTTGAAGACTCAAGCTGCTGACTTGATTCAAGCTTATTGTGAAAAGAATGTTAAAAGGTACAATCAACTCAAGAATAAGCTGAAGTCAGTTGGAGTTCAACCAATCAGACCAGCAAGCTTCACTTCAGAAAAGGATCGTGTCTTTGACAAGGAATTGCTTCAAGATTTAGAAGAAGGTGAAGTCAGAAGAGAAGACAACTGAAGTCAATTAGCTCAAGACTCAATGTAATATGATTAGAGCTTTATGAATCAAGATAGTCTAATGTAGTTATATGTTCAGGCTAGAGGAACATCTATCTTGTATTCACTTGTAAATTTCATTTGGAATCTGGAAAATGTTAAATATAATCCAGAACTTTTCTGCTATTTACTTTACATTACTGTTTATATCTTTTTCTTATTTGTTAGTTGAGTTATCCTCTAGGTATTTGTTGTTATTGTCTAACAAGCAAATAGGGGGAGATTGAAAGGCATATGTCATAGCCTACTCGTTTATTCGAGTATTTAACTCAACTCAAATAAGAATGTAATAAGTAAATAGTGGATTAATCATCAGAGAGATCTCACAATGTAACATCTGTCAAAGAATAAAGAAACATTGTTCATCTGCAGACTTGAAGATTCACTGGAAGAAGTTCAAGAATTTGATCATGCCTCAGTGATATAAATCAAGATCGTGGATTTAATCAAGTGACAGAGATCTCGTCAAGGTATCATTTATTACAAGGATTCAATCAGAATATAAAAGTCAAGACATGAAGAAACGTCACGAAAGTTAGTCACTCATGAACCAGACAGTACATCGAGTGTCAGCATTGAAGTGGCGGAATTGATTCATAAGTCTCAGTGACTTTCAGAAGATTGTCAGAAGAATGGATGCTGCTAAGGGTTAGTATTAATTCTCTATTAATTAATTAAGTCATATAATTTAATTAAGAAAATAAATTATATCTGCAAAGATTAATTTATTGATTAATTGAATTAAATTGATTAATTAATTTAGAATTAATATTAAGGATTTACAAGATTTTAATTGATTTAAAATCTGCTTAAATTCAGCAAGACAATTTATTTGAACTAGTATGACAATCGGTATGACAATTGATAGTCATACCGAAAGTCATGCCAATACATTTAATTGTCTTATTAGAATTTCTGTTTAGATTAAAATCAGTTATTAATTCAGCAAGACAATTTATTTGAACTAATATGACAATCAGTATGACAATCTATAGTCATACCGAAAGTCTTGCTAGCTCATTTTTAATTGTCTTGCTAGTTGTAAACATTGTCCTACCGAAAGTCTCACAAGCTTAAAGGATTGTCATTCCAATTCAATCTACTCGGCTGTGTTGTTTAAAAGAAGCAGAAGACCAGTTCATAAAAAAAGAAGTAGGCAATCAAACAGAAAATACTCAAGAACAAAAAGAAAAAGAAGCAGAAAAATATTACATCTCATCTGCAACTTCAAGATCAATTTCTAGATTGTAAAGTTAAATCCAATCAACTAGAAATACTTATCTTGTTCTTGTGTATCAATCTAGCAGATTAAAATCCCTAGAACTTAATCTCAAATCGCATTTAGCATTTGATCTTTTAATTACAAAAATAGAAAAAGTTCATGTCGAATTTATTCTAGATTTGTAATAATTGATTTGAGATTAATCCCTTGTAACCGATACCGTAGTTGTAACACCTTTCAAGTTTAATAAAAGTTTTATTTAACTTGAATTTTGTTTCACAATTTTATTTCGCATTTTATTCGACTAAACGGTATTGTTTGCATTCAACCCCCCTTCTACAAACAAATTGGGACCTAACATCCACTATGTCTTTGGTCCTTTGGACCACTTCGGGTCCGAGCATCTTCCGCTCCCCTACTTCATCCCAGTATAAGGGAGATCGACACCTTCTTCCGTACAGGGCCTCATAAAGCGGCATTCCGATGCTAGCATGGAAGCTATTGTGAAAACTCGATCAACGACAAGTGATCATCCCAACTTCCTTTAAAGTCTATTGCACAGACTCTCAACATATCCTCTAGTGTCTGGATGGTCCTTTCACTCTGCCCATCCGTCTGGGGATGGTACGCGGTACTCATATTTAACTTGGTCCCCGCACATTCTTGAAAGCTCCTCCAAAATCTGGAGTTGAATCTGGGGTCTCGGTCTGAGACAATGGACGTTGGGACTCCATGTCGTGTCACTATTTCCTTAAGGTAAATGTTCACCAGTCTATCGACTGTGTATCTCTCATTTATAGGAATGAAATGAGCTGAATTTGTCAGTTGGTCTATAATTACCCATATGGCGTCATGATTGGCTTTCGTCCTTGGCAAGCCTACAACAAAATCCATCGCTATCTGTTCCCATTTCCATTCGGGAATCTCCAGGGGTCGTAAAAGTCCACTGGGTCTCTGGTGCTCTGCCTTTACTCTTTGGCAAGTCAAACATTTGCTCACCCATTCTGCTACATCCCTCTTCATGTTGGGCCACCAGTAATACTCCTTCAAATCCCTATACATCTTGGTGCTTCCCGGGTGAATGGAATACCTTGAACTATGGCTTTCATCCAAAATCTCATCTTTAAGCTCTTGAACGTTCGGAACCCAAATCCGGTAGGAGTACCTCATTATCCCTTTATCATCTTTCTCAGTATGGATCTCCTCTCCAGTCATTGACTCTCTACCTTCATTCATTATTTTCTCTTGGCACAACCTGATCTTTTCCAATAACTCTGGCTGCATTGAGATCTCAAAAAGCTTTTTAGTTCCGGTTCCGGTTACCTTTACTTCTATTTCCATTCTCTCAAAATCCCTTATCAATTCTTCCGAAGTCGTTATCATTCTGAGTCTTTCCTTTCTACTAAGGGCATCAGCCACCACATTGGCTTTCCCCGGATGATAGAGAATCTCACAATCATAGTCCTTGATTAGCTCTAACCATCTCCTATGGCGCATGTTGAGCTCTTTCTGCGTAAATATGTACTTGAGGCTCTTATGGTCTGTGAAAATCTCGCACTCCTCTCCATACAAGTAGTACCTCCAAATTTTTAAGGCAAAAACTATTGCCGCTAGCTCAAGATCATGGGTAGGATATCTAATCTCATATTCCTTCAGTTGTCTCGATGCATACGCAATCACTTTACCGTGCTGCATAAGCACACACCCTAATCCTTTGTGCGACGCGTCACTATATATCACAAAATCTCCTTTTCCATCTGGCAATGCCAACACCGGGGCCGTTACCAACCTTTTCTTTAATTTCTGAAAACTGTTCTCGCATTTCTCCGTCCATTCAAACTTCTCTGTCTTACGAGTAAGTCGTGTCAAAGGGGCTGCGATATTCGCAAAGTCCTGTACAAATCTACGATAGTAGCCGACCAATCCTATGAAACTCCTTACCTCTGTGGGTGTGGTTGGCCTTTCCCAATTTGAGACCGCCTCTATCTTGGAGGGGTCGACCAATACTCCTTCGTTATTGATCACATGTCCTAAAAACTGTACTTCATTCCGCCAGAATTCACACTTCGAGAATTTGGCATATAACTGTTCCTCTCTGAGTATTCCTAGAGCAATCCTCAAATGCTCCGCATGTTCTGCCTCAGTCCTTGAGTAGATCAAGATATCATCGATAAAAACTATCACACACTTGTCCAAGTACTTCTTAAATACTCTATTCATTAAATCCATGAAAGCCGCTGGGGCGTTGGTTAATCCAAAGGACATTACCAAGAACTCATATTGCCCATACCTGGTACGGAATGATGTCTTGGAAATATCTTCGGGTTTAATCTTTAGTTGGTGATATCCAGTTCTCAGGTCAATCTTGGAAAAATAAACAACATCCTTTAGCTGGTCGAACAGATCGTCTATTCTAGGTAATGGGTACCTGTTCTTTATGGTTAGCTTGTTCAACTCTCGATAGTCGATGCACAGCCTCATGCTCCCATCTTTCTTCTTAACAAATAAAACTGTTGCTCCCCACAGAGACACACTGGGTCTTATCATACCCTTATCCAAGAGTTCCTGCAATTGGATAGCTAATTCCTTCATTTATAACGGGGCTAACCGGTAAGGTGCTTTTGAAACTGGTGCTGTCCCTGGGGCCAACTCAATAGCAAATTCAATCGCTCTATCGGGTGGTAATCCCGGAAGGTCTTGTGGGAATACGTCTTCAAATTCGTTGACTACCGGAATATCTTGTAAGTTGGGCACCTCCTTCTGCGTGTCCACCACATAGGCTAGGTAGCCCTCATTTCCTTTTGTAGCATCCTTCTGGCCTGGGCCATAGTCAAAAATTTCTGCGTCTGCCTCTTTCCTCTAAATATAACTTCTTTCTTTCCTGGGATATTCAACTTAACTTTCTTCCCTTTACAGTCTATCTGAGCATCATTGCTAGATAGCTAGTCCATTCCCAAAATTACATCAAACTCCCCTAATTTAAAAGGAATCAGATCAACACTGAAAGATTGTCCCCCTATGCCTAACTCACAGGCGGGGTGTTCAGATTAACAAGAATAACTTCATGGTTGGCTATTTCTACTTGTAAGGGCTCTATCAAGGGTTCAGCTTTAAGTCTTAATTTACGTGCAAAGTCCCTTGATATAAAAGATTTAGTTGCTCCTGAATCAAATAAAACGTTTGCACTGACTGAATTTAGAGAAAGGGTACCTGCTATCTCATCTGAATCTTTCATAGCATCCTGGACTGTCATGTTAAAAGTCCTCGCAGTAGGTGGCTTATTGGAGGCAGCCCTGCTGGCTCCTGAAGCTGCTGGTTTGTTCATTGGTCATTCCCTCTTCTAATGACCCGGGCGTCCACACTGATGACAAGTGGTGGTTGGAATGACGGCAGGGGCTGACGAAGGGCATTTGTGAGAATAGTGGCCCACTTGCCCACACTTAAAGTAGGTTACTGGCTTTCCTTTACATTCCCCAGAATGCATTCTTCCACAAGTGTTACAGGCTGGCAATGGGGGTCGAGACTGGTTGGAATAGGACATTCTTGACTTCTGGCTGCTCTGGCTCACATTCACGCTCATTGGCCGCTTAAACCCAGTGTTTTTTCCCGGTAGGGACACTGCTCCTCGATTAAATCTAGTCGGGAAGCTCCTTCCTGCTGAACCCCCACCCATGCTCATACTTTTCCTCTTTATTCCCTTCTTTTCTCTTTCCTTCTGCATCTGTTCACTTCCGGCTTCTACAATTGTTGCCTTTTGCACCAAAGTGGCATAATCCGTAAGCTCAAGGATTGCCACCCTATTCTGAATCCACGGTTTCAGCCCCTGCTGAAACCTCCTAGCTTTCTTTTCCTCGGTGCTCACAAACTCCGGCACAAACCTTGATAACTCAGTAATTTTGCTTCGTACTCTGCTACAGATAAGTTATTCTGCTTTAGCTCCAAGAACTTGAGCTCCATCTGGTTTTCCATAAACCTCGGGAAATACTTCCCCAGAAACAACTGACTGAACCTCTCCCAGGTTATGATAGCATCTGTCTCCATGTTTTTCTTGGCCTCCCACCAGTAGTTGGCCTCTCCTTTCAGAAGGTAGGTAGAAAATACAGTCTTCTGTGCCTCATCAGTACTCAAAATCTTAAAGGATTTCTCCATTTCCTTTAACCATGCCCTTGCCTCAACTGGGTCGGCTGATCCGTGGAACTCAGGGGGCTTAAGGGACTTAAAAGCCCTGAAAGAGTTTGCCACAGCATTGTTATTTTCTTGAGGGGGTGGGTTGGGTTGACGTTCCAAGTTCTGCCTTAGTAGTTGCATGAACTGGCCCATGGGATCCATGCCTGGGTTTGGTATTGGTTGCTCAACCTCAGTTTCTCCTTCCTCAGCCTCTATCTCAAATCCCTCAACATCATATATTTCCTCTTCCTCTTCATACAGGGAGTCATCCTGTTCCACATAATCCTCGTCTTCCTCTTCACTGTGTTCCTGGTTCCTATCATCCTGGTTATGGCTTCCCTGGTCCTCAGATCCAGGGTTCGCCCTAGTTCCAATCTTTCTTGGCGGCATGATACTGATAAAAAAAAATTATTATTGGGAAATTCAATGTTAGGTCACCATCATACACAACATTGTGCCTTGCACAATTCCATAATGGGGAGAATGTATCTCACAATTTTATTATTTTATGACAGTTCTAATAAGAAGTGCAGTAATAATAATGATAAAAATAGTGATCTCGTCACTAAGGAACTGAACTGAAAGGAAACAAATATATACATAATGCGAGAAATACATAGTTTGATCTGGTCAAAAGTACAACAGTGTTACAGCCATCTGTCCCAAAAGTGATACACAAGAGTCTATCTGTCTAGTTAGAAAAAGGGATGCTATATACAAGTCAACTATCCCAGAAAATTGGCTCTTACTAAGGCCTCGGCTAACTAGACAACTAGACTATCCCATCGTCAGTCCTGAATCACAGGACGGAAGATATAGTCGGCCTGCCGCCTGGAGATCCTACCATGCCTGTCCCCCTGGAGCGATCTGAGTCTCACTCGGGACGTGAGCTCTATCCCTGTCAGCTCCCTCCTCAAGGATCGGGGTATAGCAGCCCTAGTCTCATAAGCTCGGGTACGCCTACCCGCCCTCTCCGCATCCAACTCCCTCCTGACCTCATCCAGCCGGGCCTCAACAACGGCCACTCGGGTCCTCAGTACATCTTGAACATAGTCGTGGGCTAACAAAGACTGCCTATGGGCAGGGTCGAGAGGTGGTGAATCCGGAGCCGCTGGGGGTGCCTCCTCGGTCTGCCTAGGCTCGGGAGTATGGGTCTCTGAGCTGTCATCATAAGTGCTCCAGGATGGTAGTGGAGGGGTAGGAGCTCTGACCACTGGGAGTGTGGGTAAAGGGGTACCAGTGTACACTACCATAGGTCCGACACGCTCCTCAGCTACTGGGACCTCATCCGGGTCCTCCTCATCTGAAATAGTAATGACCTCTGTCTCTAACTCCTCTGAGGGGTCCTCCTCATCCTCCTCCATCTCAGGCTCCTCCTGATCCTCGACATCTAGCAGTGCCTCATCATGCTCACGCTCGAACATCTCAGGGTCCTCTATCTCATGCGCCTACATATTAAACGAGCTAAGTTACTATCATGATACTTATAAGGGTTCCCGTAAGGGTTTTAACTGTCAGCGCTACTTTAAGTAGTCCGACCATGAACTTGGAAAGAGTTCTTATTATCTTTGTGAGTTTGTTATTATATCGTCGCATCATCTCTGAGGTTTATAACGCTTAGCTCTGATACCATTTCTGTAACACCCCCAGATCCGGGGTCAGGGATCCGGGTCGTCACGGTCTTCCTTTCCATAATTATCACTTAACTTAATTAATAATAAACAACCTCAAGCTGTGACCCCACACTAACACACACCACCACACGTCATAGTCTCAGAGATGAAATTGAAATAAGTACAAGTCCTTGAATCCACAATTAAAAGTTATTACAACCCAAAATGATTACTTGATAAGTTTACAGTTAATTGCCATTATCTGCCACAAGTTATACTTATACAATATTTGGTTCCCAAAAGTAGAATGTCTGATCTACAGATAGATCTACCTCTGCAGCTATAGCAGCTACGATCTCAACGGGAAGGCGCGGGGCGCTTCCCACGCTCTTGCGCTGGGTCTGCTTGAGACTGGCCATCTTTCCTAACTGTTGTTGTGTGAAGAAGAAATGAAGTAAGAGTGAGCATTATAGCACGCAAGATAATATATAGTTTTAACAATAATACAAGTATCTGAATGGATACTTACTAGAATCCTTTATCATGTGAAAGGTAATTACTTACTGGATATAAGCAAAAACAAGGGGTGAAGTTATCAAATACTTCACTATACTTATATCATTTATAAAGCTACTTGAACTACTATTGTTCAACGTATAATAAGATTTAAGAGGTCATCCCATAGATGAGACCACAAATTAAAACTTGAATATATTCAATCTTTGCAATATTTTTAAAAGAAATGAAGTTACGAGATACTTCATTCAATGGAAACACCAATAAAACTGTTTGACCCTGTCAATGCTTCGGCAACCACCCATTCGTAGCCTTTCGATTGAAATGCTACGGGTAGTGTTGCAGAATTATCCAACTGGATGATGAACTCATTACGGGAGTTTGTCGCGCCAGGAAGACCACTTACGATGATCAGTCGCAGTAGTACAACCCCACCATTTTCTACATGTAGAGGAGAACCTGTCGGATTTACTTGTCAACCGAACACTGGACTCCTAAGGAATGGACCGTCTTAGCGAAACTTCCAGGCCATTTTGGTCCAATATAATAAGGCTGGGCCGGCGCCACTCGACCACTTACGCCACTCCTAGTTCAGATGAAATTCATGACTCTGAAACGTAAAGCTCGTCCCCCCTTTCCCCAAGTAGAAACTTGTTGATACGGCTCCACCAAGAAGTCGTATCTAGTTGGAAAGGAAAACTCACCGATATTTCCCAGGCGATGTCTGTTAATGGATTAACTTGTTCCAAGAATTTTACTTCCCGAGTGTTGGGTAAGTAATCAAAATTCTTTTATCAAGACATCAACCTTGTTGCGAATATAAAACACACCACAGAGCCGGATCCGTCAGGTTTTGAGCGAGTATTTAAATCCCCTTCGAAAGGAGGATCTTAAATATAAAAATGAGTTTTGGGATCCGCTCTAATTTTTAAAAATCATTTTAAAGACTCGAAAACACTTTAAAGAGTGTTTGGAGTAATGCTGATTTAATAAAGTAAATCAGTCCCAATATATTAGAAAATATCTGAATATTATTATTTAAATAATATTCCCATAAAGAATAATCTTTATTAAAATAATTGAAGTAGATGTTTTAAAACTTATACTTGCAATGATTATTAAATAACCAAAGATATACTTATACGAAAGTAATATCTTTATTTGAATAATCAAAAGTAAGTTTGATTACCGACACATTATTCTTTAATAAAATAAAGAATAATAATTATATAAAGAATCGGAGTCATAAATCCTCGAATGAATATTCAAAATAATATTCAATAAATAATATAAAGTGAGTCATAATTCCTCGAATGAATATTCGAAATAATATTCATTAAATAATATAAAGTTATCGAATAAACCTTATTCGATTAATAGTTTTGAAAACTATAACCATATATATATACTCGGAATCCTCGACTCCCGATTTTAGAAAATGTTTTCACCTTTGGGTCCCTATACTAAGGGTATACACAACTACTGCTTATCTCTAGCATAGGTATTATGCAACTTTATAAGCAATTGAACCAACAGATATATAAATCAAGAATATGAAATAGGCATGCATATATACCATATCACATGCTACAATATATCGCAATAATTTGCTAATAACAAATATGCATTTATCGCAAGATCATGCATATACACATATACATCACAACAACAGTATACGGGTAGAAAACTTGCCTGAGCGACTGAGGGTGATTAATGGCTTGGGACGAGTCTGGTAACCTATAAACAACATGTGAGTTGAAATTAAACCAAAGTCACTTGTAAATCTATACTTTAACCAAATTAGACTCTAACGCTCGCTTTGCGCTTACTGATTCTCTTAAGTCACTCGAGTACCCTCGGCTCCACCATTTTTAATAATTTAACCATTACGAGTTTTAAGGCGATTCTTTCGTGAGTGTCTTACTAACTGCCTAACACACTTAACATAATTGTTTCATACACTAATTAACCCTTTTTAGGTCTTTAACCTATGTTTCAAAGTAAGGCGAGGGGTAATGTTTCGTTCGCGAAATATCGTTACTTAAAACGGCCGTTTCTCCTAAACCGTACATCGGAATCAAACGAACCACATATCAAAACGAAGCTCATAACATGAACTATCTAATCATGGCAATGGTCAAAATCTAGCAGGGAGTTCTCGGGTCCTAATGTTATGAACAAAAGCAGTCTAAAGTAAATCGGACATTACGATGGCTATGTTTACGCGATTTCCCAATTTTATACCATTCCAATACAATCACCAAACAACCCCAATCCATTCATACAATCAAAGTCCATCCATATCACACTACAACAGCCCCAATCAACTCAATATTAACAATTATACTTATTCTTAAACTTGAATTTAAACTATTCTTAAACCCTTTATCCAAACCATAAGATTTCAATTTCAATTCACCACCATTTCAACCCAAACTCTAAACAAACAAGCTTCAAGCTACTCTTTACCATAACTATCAAAATCATCCTAATATACAAAGTAAAGCTAGGGTTTGGAGATGATATACCTTCCTTGAAGTGATGTGAGTAGCTAGGAAGCCTTAAGAAGCCTTGAGATGTCTTAGAGATGCTTGGATCTTAAAGGAAAAACAAGAAAAATCAAGTTAAAAACCTTGAAATCACTATTCATTGTCTTCTTCATTGATTTCTTGGAGAAGATTGAGAATGAATTGGAGGCTTAAACTCATAAGATAGCCATAACTATGCATAAGGAGTACTAGAGAATTATCTTACCAATTTAGGAAGCTTGGAACTTGGATTTTGAAAATTCTTCTCTTTAAAATGTGAAAAAGCCGAGAGCAAGGTGGGAGAGATGAAATGATTTTTGTGTTTGCTTTGTTTTGTTTTGGTTGGTTGATTTTCTTTTGATTAGTTTTGGTTAATTACCTTATTAACCTTGTCTTTGTGTGGTTATAAACCAACCACATTTCCTTCCCCTTATGTCATGCTTATGTCATGCTTATGATGTCATATTCCCTTACTTGCCCCCTTCTTATTGGTTGGATGACCTCATCATCCCTAACCTCCTTGATTAACTCCCTAATTGTTTGCCTAATGACCGCTGATCTGTTATACGGTTCGCTTAACTTTCGTTCTGGTTTCTCGTTTGAGGGATCATATCCGGGATCTTATTACTTGGGTTTCCTTAACCTTTCTCAATACATTATATTCCTTTTATGATCCTCTCTTATAATCCTTTAATTTAAATCCTTTTTATCCAGTTACCTTATACTCAATTCCTTCCGTATCTAGTGGATTTCCGGGAAAAATCAAAGTGTTCGGAGTTGGATTCTGACGATCTTTACATACACTTATATACCATATAGAGTACTAATAAAATCTCAGAATATCCATAACAGAACCCCTACATAGTGTGGCATGAAAAGTTTTCTCATTCAGCTAAAACACTATTCATAAGGGTTACAAGAAGTTCAAAATTTTGGGGGTTATTACATGTTGGAAGCTCCCCCTGAATGAATGAGGGGGCTTCAAGAGATGTGTCCTCACAGTGTGTGCCTTCCTTGTTTCTCCTACGATACACTTGAATTGCTTCTTGTGCATGCTGTGCAGACTCACTACTGGTTGGTTTTACAACTGCATCTGGTTGGGAGGATGCAGAGGTGGCTAGAGTGGTCAGCTCAGTTTGTTTTCTCCTTTTGGATCTCTTGACCAAGGGTGTTTCTTTCTCAGCTATGTCCTCACCACTCTCAGTTACTACAGTCAAGGTGGCCCCCTTTCTCTTCTTTTTACTCACCTCATCCTTTTGAGAAGATGAGGTGGTTGGTTTCCTAGCTTCTAAATATTTTGAAGGAATGGTTGCAGCTTGGGAAGATCCCTGTGGGTGTTCCTGTATTTGTACGTCCACAGGTTCAGGGATCATAGCTGTGCTAGATTGATTACCAATACTTCTCATGTATGGCATAAAATAAGGATAAGTCTTAAAGCTTTCAATCATGAAAGGTGTTAACTTAAGACATACTGGAACCTTATTCTTAGTAAGAAGTGATCCAAATAGAATTTTGGATACTTGCTTACAATTACCAATTAGTGTCATGTTTACACCTTCTAGCATATGTATGTCATTTACTTTATAATTAAAGCTGACATAATAAATTTAGGCAGAAAGATTTCTTTACCACTTGATTGCAAGGGCATAGTCAACCTGGTGCTCAGCTCCTCTAATATGTAGTGTCCTATATTTATATGTTTGTTGTGAGCCATGGAGTAGACCAGCTTCTGGACAACACTAGATATGTTGTCAAATCCTGATTTTCTGCAAGTAAATGCCCTTATCACAGAGTCAAATAGGAATGACCACTCCCTTCTCAGATATTTCTTGTTCCTGCTGGCCAAATTAATCCTCTCAGAATAATTTATGAAATCCATGAACTCATGCAGCTCATCCTGAGTTGGAGCCTCCACCAAATTGTCAGTAGGAATGCCCAAAGCCTTGTTGACATCATCCTCAAGAATCTCCACTTGTTGTCCCTTAATTGTGCAGTTTATCACTATAGTTGCAGTTTGATTCTCATGCACAACTGTCCTGGTTATTGCTGTGTTCCAGAAATCACCTAACACATCCTAATACAAGACAGGATTAGCAGTTAGAGCACCTACAAAGTAGGTCTCAGAAAGAAACTTAACAAAGCACTGAAAAACTTCAGGTGCTTGATTTGCATCCAGAAATGCAAGAAAGTTGGTTTCCTTGGGAAGAAAGGGTACAAGATTGTTGGCTGCCATTCATATGAGTATGAAGTTTAGTGGGTAAAAGAGATTAGTGAGAAAGAAGAAAAAACTAGAGAGAAATCAGTTTTGGATTGAAAGCTAGGTCACTTAAGATCTCGAAAGTTGTAAGTAAGTGTATGTATCGAGAAGTCTGGGTATTTATAGTAAAAGTAAATGACTTGTCGAGAACTCAAAAATAGACATTTAAAGTTTGTCTATCGAGAAGTCATTTTAAGAAATGAAATACATATCGAGAAGCCATTTTAAATTACTCTTATAGAGAACTAAATATTGACTTATCGAGATGTCAAATAAATACACAGTTTGTCCAAAAATGGACGGAATTAATTCCAACTTGTATTTGAATAAATTCAAAATAAAAATAGATTAAATTTTCAAAAAAGTATTTTACCAAACTAATTATTATTAAATTATTTCAGTTCTGAATTATTGACAAGTCAAAAATTGTACTTGTAGAAAACTCTGTGAATTAACACTACTAGAGAACTCTACAAGGACTTATGTATAAGTCATTTTAAGCCTATCGAGAAGTCACTCGAGAAGTCAGTAAGTTGACTTGTCGAGAACTCACTCGAGATGTCTTAAAATGACTTGTCGGAAGTCAATCAGACTTATCAAGAACTCAGTTCTCTATATACTTTTGATTTTTGTTATTCTGCCTTGTGTTAATTTTACATATTAAAGATATAAATTAACAATAAAGCAGTTTACTTAGAATTTGAAAAATTCCAAGTTAATTTTTATTTTAAAGAATAAATATGCAGAGATTTCTGAAATATATATACTTCATATTTCAGTTAATTTCCAATAAAATCAATTGATTATGATTTACTGGAAATTAATCTGCTGCAAAACATTAACTAAGTTCTTGCCTTAGGATGAAGAATTAAGCATTCCAATTTCACCTACAAGTCTAGTGAAAGTTGTTTCATCCAAAGGTTTAGTAAAAATGTCAGCTAATTGTTTTTCTGTTGAACAAAAATGAGCTCAATGGTACCATTTGTAGCATGTTCTCTAATAAAATAGTACCTTACATCAATGTGCTTTGTCCTAGAATGATTAACTAGATTAGCCATTATAGATATAGCACTAGTATTGTCACACATAATAGGAATTTTGTGTAACACTAGGCCATAATCCATTAGCTGATTTCTAATCCAAAGCACTTGAGCACGACAACTTCCTGCAGCTATGTATTCAGCCTCAGCTGTAGAAGTTGATATAGTTTGTTGTTTCTTGCTATACCAGGATACAAGTATTTGTCCAAGAAATTGACAGCTTCCACTAGTGCTCTTCCTGTCAACCCTGCATCCAGCAAATCTGCATCTGAGTAACCAACAGCTTCAAAACCAGTTCCCTTAGGATACCATAATCCTAAGTTTGGAGTTCCCTTTAAATATCTGAAAATCCTCTTTACAGCCATCAAATGTGATTCTTTTGGATTGGCTTGAAATCTTGCACATAGACATGTTGCAAACATGATGTCTGGTCTACTTGCTGTTAAATAAAGCAATGATCCAATCATCCCTCTATAGCTTGAGATACCTACACTTTTGCCCAATCTATCTTCATCCAACTTTGTTACAGTAGACATAGGTGTAGATGCAGGTGAATAATCAACCATACCAAACTTTTTCAATAAATCTTTGACATAGTTTGGCTGATGAAGATACCATCACTTCTTTGAATGACTTGAAGTCCAAGAAAGTAACTTAGTTCCCCCATCATACTCATTTCATATTCACTTTGCATAAGCTTGGAGAATCTTTGGAAAAGCTTCTCATTAGTAGAACCAAAGATGATATCATCAACATAAATCTGAACTAGGATCATATCCTCACCATGTTTCTTGTAGAAGAAAGTCTTATCTATGGTACCTCTAGTAAAACCATGCTTCAGTAGGAATTCTGACAATGTGTCATACCAAGCTCTAGGTGCCTTTTTAGTCCGTATAGAGCCTTGAGTAACTTGTACACAAAATTTGGAAATTGGATCTTCAAAGTCAGGTGGCTGTTGCACATAAACTTCTTCTTATAGTTCACCATTCAGGAAGGAACTCTTGACATCCATTTGATACACTTTAAAATTTGAATGTGTAGCAAATTCTAAAAAAATTCTTATTGCTTCAAGTCTTGCAACTGGAGCAAAAGTTTCATCATAGTCAATTCCTTCTTCTTATGAGTAGCCTTTTGCAACCAACCTTGCTTTGTTTCTGGTGACTATACCATTTTCACCCATCTTGTTCCTAAACACCCATTTTGTTCCAATTATGCTTCTGTTCTTTGGTGCAAGAATCAATTTCCAAACTTTATTTCTTTCAAACTAATTCAGCTCTTCCTGCATTGTAGATATCCAATCAGAATCCATTAAAGCTTCATCAATTTTCTTTGGCTCTATTTGAGACAGAAAATAAGCATGTAAGAACTTATTAGCAGTGCACTTCTAGTCCTCACACCAGCAGTATGATCACCAATAATTGCTTCTCTAGTGTGACTTCTATCCCACTTCCTTGTATGAGTTTGGTGACTTGTGCCTTCATCATTTTCTTCATTGTTGGTATGACTGCTAGATCCTTCTTCTCTTTCTTCCCATGAGTTTGTGCTATCAAATTCAGGTGTTTGAGATGAGCTTCCACTTTCATGATTTTCCTGTTGAGTAGTCTCTTCATTTATCACCTGTTGTGCATCAATTTCATCTTCCCCATCAGAATCACTATCAATGTTGAGGTTTTCAAAAGCAAGGGCTCCAGCTTCATTATCATCAAGGCATTCCAAGCATGGACACTTGTCAGCATCAAAAGTCACATTTGTGCTTTTCATAATTTTCTTTTGATCTAACACATAGACCTTGTAGGCAGTTCTCTCCAATGAATATCCCATAAAAATTGCTTCAAAAACTTTGAGTCCAATTTTCCCACATATTCAGAGTTTCTTTCAAAATGTAATACTTGCTTCCAAACAAATGAAGATGATTTACTGTAATATCCGGGATATATCGTGTAATTATTTTTGATATTATTATGTGTGCCCAGTATCTATTCTGTGAGTTAATTGTTAAGTGTTATCTGTACTTGAATATTCAAAAATAATATTAATTGAGTATTTTAATTTTTATATGTCCAAAATAAAATATAGATAATTGTTATATCTTCCTAATTATTTTTATGTTGGTTTATGGATTTATAAGAATCATATGAAATTTCTAAAATCTTTTTCCGGGTAATTAAAATCTATTTTATAAAAACGGGCACCAACCGACGTCAACCGTTGTTACGTATTTGGAACCCGAAACTCTTCCGAGAACTCCTTCCTAACCTAATTGTAATATTCCGAGCATATTCCATGTTTCGACTTTTTCGATCCGGCGTACGGTTTGTCCTGCGCGGGTTCCGGCGCAACATTTTCGATACAATATTCGTTTCGGTAAATTAATAAAACCCGTATTCTCGATAAACGGGAGCTTTTTATTAAACTATCTCAATTATCACTTCGTAATACGTGTAACCAGGCGCTGAGACCAAGACCGCAGTACAAATTGTACTGATTTGGATAATTATCCCAAAAATCGATACCGTTTGGATCAGTTTTTACAAATACACGTACCGTTTTATATCCGGAATGATCCAACGGGATACTAATTTTCCATAATTATAAATAGCCTTTCACCGTATTTTATTTCGTATCAAAATCATTTGCAGACAGATAATTATATAATTTTCAGAGAAAACCCTAATTTCCTAAAACTGTTCTAAGAATCAAACAAGCATTTGGAGGTGTTATTGAATTCGGTTTAGAAAGCTCGAGTAACCAATCTGAAGGTCTTGAAGAGCTCTACCAGATTCTATAATCCATACACCTGCAGAAATCAAGGTTATTTTTCTAAAAATTTATTTATTTTTGAATTTATTTTATTAAAAATATGAATTTTTGTTCGGATGATTGTTTGTATGATTTGATGATTGCATGTTGTAGAGCTTGTTTTCCTGATGATTTTCATATGTCATACGTCTGATTTGGAGTTCAATAACATGTTCAAATTTGAGTTTGATTTTCGAATTTTAAAATTAGGGTTTATAACCCGTATGAAAGTTCTTAATTGAAATTTGGGGGTTTCTTATTCTGTGATAGATTGATGTTGTGTTATAGTGGGTTGTGTTCTCTGTGAAATTTGCAATCTAGTCGTATAAGTCTCATGAACCAACGAGGTATGTAGAGAAGGGAGTTGTGTTTTGAAGTTTACCGATGTTCGCCGGAAACTGGAAAATTTCACGGCCAAATTCCGGCCAACTCAGGGATTGTTAGGTTGTTTTGATTGCATGGTTGTGTTCCTGGTAACCTGTAGATGTGATCTGGAGGTGTTGGTGGGGTGAGGACGTCGGGAACGTGTTCTCCGGCCACCCCCGACTTTTTCCGGCGACTGGACTGCAAAATTGCAGTTTGGTCCCTGCAGTTTTGAAAACGATGCAGTTTGGTCCCTGTAGTTTCCAGACTTTACAAAAATTGGATTTCTTTTTTAAAAATGTTTAAAAATCATATTTCCTATTTATTTTTATTATAAAAATTCATTTTTAATTTCTGAAAATTCTAAAAATTATTATTTTAATTCCGAAAATTATTTTTTATTCACAAATAAATCTGAATTAATTAGTTAATTAATTTCAGTTAATTTTTAATTGATTAATTAGTCAATTAATTCGAAAATTAATTGATTAATTGATTTAATTAATTATTAATTGATTTTTAATTAATTATTTAATTAGATTTAATTATTTAAAAATGATTTAAAAATTCCGAAAAATAGTTTCGAGCTTTAAAATATTATTCTAAATTATTTCCAAGGCTCGATAATTATTCTAAAAATTATTTCGGAGCCAGAATGGGCCAACCGAACCCTGTTTATTATTCCGAAATTGATCCAACGACCCGTTTTAATTCCGAAAAATGTTTTAAAAATCATTTTAAATACCCGAAAGCATATTTATGACCCGAGACTTCTTTATAGATGATATGTCATTGATTACGTGATGTATTATGTGTTATACGTGACCTGTTGTTTGACTATCGGTCTATATATTCGGTGTTTACTTGGTTATTGCATAGATTTCAATCCGTTAATCGGATTTGGGTAAAATGAAGGGTAGATAGAAGTATGTGTTGAATAGAATCTTGTGAGTTGATGATTGATAGATGCTTATGATATGTGAGCAGAAGAGGCAAGGCGTAGGAAAGGGAAACAGGTAGTTGAGGAGTAAGACGATTGTGATTGAAAGCAAGTGCAGGATATTAAGCTAATATCAGGCAAGTGTTCTGAACTTTCTCGAGATATTGTAATTCTTGATAGTCTTGTTGATATTGCAAGTGCTTTGAAGCACGGAAACCTAAATCCTGATTTCAGTTATTGTTCTTGAGCTATGAACCATATTCTTTCTAAGCCATTGATTATTGTATACCCAAACACGAACCACAAATCTACGATACTACTCCACAAATACATACAAACTAAATACCAGACACTGAACTGAATTATTATATACTCAATCCATGATATCTTATGCTTTGAAAGACCAAATACTTGAAACCCTGAAACGTTATTTCCTTTGTTATCCAATTCTTTCATTACCCAGCATTCAAGCTTTGAAAGTACCTTGTTGATCCTTACAAGGATTGAAACCCTTTCATTGTTAAACATTTATTATTGTTAATGATTTCGGTTATTGTTTATTATTGCATATTCTGTTATTATGTTAGAATTGGATTGTTTTTATAAAATTATGGACCAGATTCGTGGTCAGACCATATAATGGTCAAGTTAGGCCAATGTGTGCCTTGGATCCAGTAGTTAGAGCAATGCTGTGTGCCTTGCTCGGGGTTAGTGCGTGACTGATCAGCAGCCTAACCTTGGTTTTTTAAATTAAAAGTATAATATCCAATTCTAAATCATAATCCATTGTTCACTTGATATCATAAACATATTCACCTGATGATCATTATTCTCAGTTTTGTCATTGTGACTTGCTGAGCTAGTTAGCTCATTTGTGCGATGTTGTTTATATTCTTTCCAGTTAAAAAGGAACCAGTTGGTAAAGAGGATCCCCAGTCCAGCGCGAGAGCTAGGGGTTCAGGTTGAGAAAGCTGAGCTAGTAGGCTTCTTTTAGAATAATTTAAGTTTGTAAAAGTTTGTAATAATGTTTAATACTCAGTTTGAATTTGAAATAGTTGGGATTTGAACGGTTTGTAATATATTAGTGTGTTTGGCTTGTGTGCATACGTTAACCTGTTGCGGTCTGTGGTAGTTGGTAAGTAGGGTCATTGCATATATTATTATTATCTTTATTATTGTTATAAGCAGGTTATAATTAAGGTGTTTGTGTGGACCCCAAACTTCTGACCCGGGTTTGGAGGGCGCCATAGGTTTGGTATCAGAGCTACATGTTATAAGTCACTGACACAAGCCTAGGTTAACGGGAATGGGTAGAGGGTTAGGATTAGAAGTAAGGCATAGGATGATAGAACGTTGAGAGGTTGAGTGTTTCGGTATATCAGGTATTAGTGTAATTTGCGTTATGGTACGAGATTCTTATATTACGATATAATTTTAGATAGCAGTGATGGCTGACTCTTTTATTCCCGTATTAGCTGATCACTCAGAGCCTTCAGTTGGAGTGCCGTTTTCGGATCCACGTCCTGTTGTTCCACCAACATTCGCTATTCTACCTCCACTGGTGTTGCAGCCCGTACTACTGCAGGCTATTCCACCTCCAGGCATGAGGCCACCTGTTAGAGGACTCCCACCTGCTGATTTAGGCTTTACTAGTCATTCAGTCACAGGAGTACCTTTCCAGTTCTCTTCCTATCCTGTTCCATATCATCAGTTGGAGGCTTGCCTTATAGAGCAACGATTCCTACAGGGTCAGATCCAGGAGTTATTGCATATCATGCGTACCAGAGAGATGGGGAGTGGTGAGAGGCGACTTAGGGAGAGGCTTCAGGCATTTCGCAGAACAGCTGCTGTGAGGATTGCTGAGGCTACACATGAGGACATCACCCCTGATTTCCTAGTTGAGTGGGCTAAGTGGATCCTAGAGGAGCTTGAGGAGATAGGAGGTCCAGATTTGCCATGAGTTAGAGATTCTGAGATGGAGATGCTGAGCAGTGTTGTTATGGTTATATAGTATGTACAGTAGTGTGTAGTGTGTATCAGTAGACTTTTGAATTGTATTTATAGACTAGCTATGCTGACTAGTGAGTAGGTTGTTGTACCCTTTTTGCTTTTACTTCCGAAGCGTCTTTACGCTTGTACTACCCTAAAACTTTTGATCTATATATCAGTACCTTTTCCTTTCCAACACTGTCATTTATTTTATTGCACCTGTTTTACTTTACCTTATTTATTGCACCAGTATATCCTGTGATACCATGTACCCTGTTTTCCATAACTGGTTATATTCTGTAAAGAAGCATGCAATTTACTTAGTTACAACTGTTTTCAAAAAGAGATATTTCTATTTCACAAAATTTTTCTTTTATACAAAGATTTGATTCAAAAGCTAAATAAATTGATTGATTCTTTACAGAAAATGCCTCCCAGAAGAAACACCCGCACCAACACCCAGAATGAAGAAACCAACAACAACAATAATAACCAAGATGATACAACCCAGAATGTGAACCCAAGACCCATGGACCCAGCAATAGCCCAGATTCTTCAAATCTTGGCCCAACAAACAGTTCACCTGGCACAACAACAACAAAGACAGACCAATCCCCAGGTAACTTTCAAAACTTTTCAGGCAATAAACCCACCAGAATTCAAGGGTTCCTTAGAGCCAATTGAAGTAAATGTTTGGTTAAAAGAAATAGAAAAGGCATTTGCCTTAGTAAAAGTTAAAGAGGAACAGAAGGTTGAGTTTGCAAGTTACTATCTGAAGAATGAGGCCACCTATTGGTGGGAAATGGTGAAGACATTGGAAGGCACAAATGTTATTAGTTGGGAAAGGTTCAAGGAATTGTTTTTAGAAAAGTATTTTCCTCAGTTTGTTCAGGATCAAATAGAGCTGAAGTTTTTAGAGTTAAAGCAAGGGAATATGTCGGTAACAGATTATGAGGGTAAATTTGAGGAATTGTCAAGGTATGTGCCGTCGTATGTTGATACCGATAGGAAGAAAGCTAAAAGATTCCTGCAAGGTTTGAAACCATAGATCAGAGGGAAGGTAGCCATTTTTGAATTGAATACCTATGCAGGAGTGGTACAGAAGGCTATGATCGCAGAGACGGAGAGTGAGATGTTCCAGAAGGAAAAGGAAAGCAAGAAAAGGAAAGTTGAAGGAAGTGAGGGTCAGTCACAAACAGGGAAGTTTTTAAACTCTAAGAAGGGCAAGTTCCAGCCAGGGAGAAATTTTAATTTCAGAAGACAAAATGCAGGAGACGGAGGCCAGGGCAACCGTCCAGCTAATGTGAATCAGCCGAATCAGTTGAGATTAACTTTTCCAGATTGTCAAGTTTATGGAAAGAAGCATGGAGGAGTTTGTAACAAGTTGAATGTGGTATGTTTTAAATGTAGCCAGAAAGGGCACTATTCAAGGGAGTGCCGAAATCAGCCAGCAAGAGAGCCAACAAATAAGGATCAGCCTATCCGGAATCCAGCAGTGAAGGTTCCAGTCATTGGATTTACATGCTTTAAATATGGGAAGCCAGGACATATGGCCAGGGATTGCAAGACACCAGCCCCAATTAGTAATGCATTGAGAATTATGGGATCTACCCCAGCAGTAAATGAGACTCCAAGGGCTAGAGTTTTCGACATGTCAGTGAAGGATGCTATCCAGGATACGGATGTCGTGGCAGGTACGCTTAATTTGAATTCTTTATGTGCCAAAGTGTTAATAGATTCGGGAGCAACTCGATCGTTTGTTTCACAAGATTTTGTTAGTAAATTAAATTGTCCAGTTGAGTGCTTAAATGAAATAATGACTGTGGAGTTAGCAAATCAAGAACATGTAACTGTGAATCAAGTTTGTGAGAATTGTGAGGTTGAGATTTCTGGTAGTAAGTTTTGTGTAGATTTGATACCATTTAAGTTAGGAGAATTTGATGTGATATTAGGGATGGATTGGTTATCTAAGCATGATGCTCAGATAGATTGTCGAAATAAGAAAGTAATGGTGAAAACGCCAGACGAAAGAATAGTAACGTTCAAGGGACAGAAGCAGGTAAAGAAGTTCTTAACGATGATTCAAGCCAAGAAGTTACTACGACAAGGATGTGAGCATTTCATAGCATATGTGATCGACAGAAGTCAGAAGCCAGCAAAACTTGAAGATATTCCAGTTGTAAATGAATTTCCAGACATATTTCCCGACGAGTTACCAGGACTTCCTCCAGATAGAGAAATTGAATTTGCAATTGATTTAGCACCTGGAACCGAACCAGTATCCAAGGCCCCGTACAGAATGGCGCCTATTGAGATGAAAGAGCTAGCAAAGCAATTGCAGGAATTGTTAGAGAAAGGAGTAATCAGACCCAGCGTATCCCCGTGGGGAGCCCCGATATTATTTGTCAAGAAGAAAGATGGAAGCATGAGACTGTGCATCGACTATAGGGAGCTCAACAAGCTGACAATCAAGAACAAGTATCCGTTACCCAGAATCGATGATCTGTTTGACCAATTGAAGGGAGCCAAGTACTTCTCCAAAATTGGTTTAATATCGGGATATCATCAACTAAAGATCAAGCCAGAAGATATACCAAAGACAGCTTTCAGAACAAGGTATGGACATTACGAGTTTTTAGTGATGTCTTTTGGATTGACCAATGCCCCGGCAGCGTTTATGGACCTGATGAATAGAATTTTCAAAGAGTATTTGGATAAGTTTGTTATTGTGTTTATAGACGATATTTTAATCTATTCAAAGACGGAAGAGGATCATGCGGAACATGTGAGAACGGCTTTGGAGGTTTTAAGGAAAAAGAAGTTATATGCTAAATTTTCGAAGTGTGAGTTTTGGCTACAAGAAGTTCAGTTCTTAGGACACATAGTCAGTAAACGAAGGGATCAAAGTGGACCCGGAAAAGATCGAAGAAATTACGAATTGGGAGAGACCGAGAACACCCACTGAGGTAAGAAGTTTCTTGGGATTGGCAGGATATTATCGACGATTCGTTCAGAATTTCTCAGGGATTGCCACACTATTAACAAAGCTTACACGAAAGAATGAAAAGTTTATATGGAACGACAAGTGCGAAGAAAGTTTCCAGGAGTTGAAGCGAAGATTAATCACGGCACCTGTTTTGTCACTTCTAGACGATCAAGGGAATTTTGTAATTTATAGCGATGCTTCTCATAAAGGATTAGGATGTGTTTTAATGCAACACGAAAAGGTGATTGCGTATGCGTCAAGACAATTGAAATCACACGAACAAAAGTATCCTACTCATGACTTAGAGCTAGCAGCTATAGTTTTTGTGTAATAACCCCAATTTTTGAGAAATTTTGAAACCCTTATGAATAGTGTTTTTGCTGAACGAGAAAACTTTTCATGCCACGCTATGTAGGGGTTCTGTTATTGATCTTATGGGATATTATTAGTACTCTATGTGGTATATAAGTGTATGTAAAGATCGTCAGAATCCAATTCCGAACACTTTGATTTTTCCCGGAAATCCACAAGATACGGAGAGAATTGAGTATAAGGTAACAGGATAAAAAGGATTGAAATTAAAGGATTATAGGAGAGGATCATAAAAGGAATATAATATATTGAGAAAGGTTAAGGGAACCTAAGTAATAAGATCCCGGGTATGATCCCTCAAACGATAAACGAGAACGAAAGATAAGCGAACCGTAAAACAAATAAGTGACCAAGAGACAAGCTTGTACACGAAGCCAGGGATTGTGACATCATCAAACCACAAGGTGTGGACAAGTGGGAGCATAATGACATGTGCAAGGTGACACAAGCATGACATAGAAGGGAAGGAAGTGTGGTTGAATTATAACCACACAAAATCAAGGTTAATTAAGACATTAACCAAAAACAACACAAAAATCAACCAACCAAGCAAATCATTTCATTTTCATCAAACAAAACACAAAAATATCTTCTTCCCAAGCTAGCTCTCGGCCCATTTCTTAAAATTTGAAGATCCAAGCTCCACCACTTACTATTTAGCAAGGTAATTATCTAAGCTTCCCCATGGATAGTTACATACTTCCTATAAGTTTAAGCTTCTAATTCCAAGCCAATCTTTTTCTATAAATCAAGGAAGAAGATGGTGAATAGTAACCTTCAAGAAATAACTTTAGTTTTCTTGAATTTTTATGAAAGATTAAGGTTATACAAGCAAGGATCAAGGTTCTTTTAGGCATTCAAAGCTCTTGGGTTGTGTTAGGAAGCTTCAAGGAGGTATAAACAACTTTCACCTTTAACTTATAGTTTGAACTTTGAGTTTTGATGAGTTTATGGATGGATTAATGTATATATAGAAATATCCATGTATGTATAGCAAGATCCATGTATGATAGATGGTTTGGTTGGATTTGTGGTGATTTTGGATATGAATCTTGGTTAATGGTTAATGAATCTTAAGTTATGGTTAGTAGATCATGTTTGTGGTTGAATAAGTTGGAAAACCTTGAGATTATGGACTGACTTTGCCTTGATATAAGTTGTGTTTGAGGTATTGATGATGGTTGGGTGGTTTGTAGTGAATTGGTAAAGAATTGGAGTGGTATAAATATTGGTAATCGCGTAAACATAGCCGTCGTAACGTCCGATTTTCTTTAGACTGTTTTGTGCATAACATTAGGACCCGAGAACCCCCTGCTAGATTGTGACCACTGCCATGTTTAGATAGCTCATGTTACGAGCTTCGTTTTGATATGTAGTTCGTTCGATTCCGATTTACGGTTTAGGAGAAACGACCGTTTCAAGTAACGGCGTTTCGCGAACGAAACTTTTTCCCTCGCCTTACTTTGAAATGTAGGTTAAAGACCAAAAAGGGTTAATTAATGCATGAAACATTTATGGTAAGTGTTTTAGGCAGTTGGTAAGTCACTCGCGAAGGAATCGCTTTAAAACTCGTAAAGGTTAAATTATTAAAAATGGTGGAGCCGAGGGTACCCGAGTGACTTAAGCGAATCAGTGAGCGCAAAACAAGCGTTAGAGTCTAAGTTAGTTAAAGTATAGATTCACAAGTGACTTTGGTTTAATTCCAACTTACTTGTTGTTTATAGGTTACCAGACTCGTCCCGAGCCATTCGTAACCCCCAGTCGCTCAGGCAAGTTTTCTACCCGTTATACTGTTGTTGTGATGTAAATATATGTATATGCATTATCTTGTGATATTGCATGATTGTTAGTAGCAAATTTTGCAATATATTGGAGTATGCTAATATGGTATATATGCATGCCTGTTTCATATTCTTGAAATATATATCTGTTGGTTCATTTGATAATACCTATGCTAGAGGATAGCGGTAACTTGCATATACCCTTAGTATAGGGACCCAAAAGGTGAAAATATTTTCTAAAACCGGGAGTCGAGGATCCCGAGTAATCTTGTATATATGGATATGGATATATATATATATATATATATATATATATATATATATATATATATTTATATATATATATGGTTATAGTTTTCCAAACTATTAATCGAATAAGGTTTATTCGATAACTTTAAACTTTATTACATTATTTCGAATATTATTCGAGGACTTATGACTCCTTTATTTTATTTAATGAATATTATTTATAATATTCATTCGAGGTATTATGACTCAGCTTATTTTATTTATTGAATATTATTTGAATATTCATTTGAGGATCTATGACTCCGATTATTTGCTGAGATATATTCTTTATTTTATTAAAGAATAAGATGTCAATAATCAAACTTATTTTCGATTATTCAAATAAAGATAATACTTTCATATAAGTATATCTTTGGTTATTTAATGTTTATTTCAAGTATAAGTTTTAATACTTCTACTTCAATTATTTTTATAAAGATTATTCTTTATGGGAATATTATTTAAATAATAATATTCAGTCATTTTCTAAATATTCTGGGGACTGATTTACTTCATTAAATCAGCCTTACTCCAAACACTCTTTAAAGTGTTTTCGAGTCTTCAAAATGATTTTTAAAAGTCAGAGCGGATCCCAAAACTCATTTTTATATTTAAGATCTTCCTTTTAAGGGGATTTAAATACTCGCTCAAAACCTGGGGAATCCGGCTCTGTGGTGTATTTTATATTCGCAACAAGGTTGCAGATTTGGTAAATGAATTGATTACTTGCCCAACGTTCGGGAAGTAAGCCCCTCTCATTGAGTCGGCATAAGCGACAGGCCGGGGTACGGTCTATTATTATGTAAGTGGCTCAGTGGGAGTCCATCAAATGCATAAGTGGCTGAGTGGCAGTCCAGCATAGGTCTTAATTATGACCAGGGTGATGACCAGTGGGGAATTCGTCCATCTACTAGTAGAAAAGGTTACTTATTGGTATCTTTGCCTGATCAGCGAGATATCGGGTTTATGCCAAAATTCTTTTCCTTTCCAAAATTCATTGGATGTTTCAAACTCTGTTCATACTTTACATAACAGAGGTTCCAGGAAATGTTTAAGAGATATATATATGTGGATATATATATATATCGGGACTAAATAAAGTATCTCGTAACTTTATTTCATTCAATAATATTTCAAAGATTGAATCTATTCAAATCTTGTCTTGTAGTCTCATCTATGTGATGAACTTTTGAAACTGATTATAACTTGAACGGTGGTAGTTCAAGTAGTATTGGGAAAGATATAAGTATATTGGGGTATTTGGTAACCTCATCTTTTAAACTTATATCTAATTAATAATTGTCTTATGAATGACAAAGATTTTCAGAAAAACGTTGAGACAAGGTTAGATATATGAGATCACCTTGCAACGATATTTTTTTTATATACAGTTATACACTGGGACTTTGTGTATATTATGCATGGAAGAGGACTTCCAATATTTTGAAAAGTATATATGTATATATACTGAATATTTTGCGACTTCATCGCATTAAGATATCGAACTTGGTTCATTTCTTTTGACCAAGACTTTCATGAGTATTATGAGTAGGCTCATATATTGTAAATCATTATACATATTATTTTGGTGGGCTTGCTGCTCACCCTTACTTTATTTCTTCATCACACAACAACAGTTAGGAAAGATGGACAGACCCCAGCAGACCCAGCGCAAGCGCGTGGGAAGCGTCCCGCGTCTTCCCGTTGATGTTGTAGCTGCTATAGCTGCAGAGGTAGATCTATTGTAGATCAGACCATCTACTTTTGAGAATCAATTATGTATAATTATAACTTGTGGCAGATAATGGCAATTAACTGTAAATTTATCAAGTAATCATTTTGGGTTGTAATAACTTTTAAATTGTGGATTCAAAGACTTGTACTTATTTAAATTTCATCTCTGAGACTATAACGGGTTGTGGTGTGTGTTAGTGTGGGGTCACAGCATAAGGTTATTTATTATTAATTAAGTGAAGTGATATTGTGGAAAGAAAGACCGTGACGACCCGGATCCCCGACCCCGGATCTGGGGGTGTTACAGAAATGGTATCAGAGCTAAGCGTTATAAACCTCAGAGATGATGGGACGTAAAGATAATAAGTTCACTAAGATAATAAGAACTCTTGCCAAGTTCATAGTCGGGCTACCTAACGTAGCACTGACAGTTAAAACCCTTATGGGAACCCTTATAAATATCGTGATAGGATCGTAGTTCGTTATCGTATATGGTAGCGGGACTCCGAACCCTGAGGTTGAGGAGCAACATCGCGATGATATTTTATTACTAATTGGAGATCGGATTGCGGATCCGATAGAGTGTCCTAATGCAGGACCGGATGATGTTGATAGTGAGGATGTAGCGGTTGATGATGTTGTCCTAGAAGGGATAGTTATTGAGGAGGATCCCATGGAGGATCCTGACAAGAATGAATAAAGGACCACTGAGGAATTGATGACCATGGTTAGGGAAACTACCAGAGGTAGGATTGGCCGGTCACTACCGGAGGTTCGTTCAAGTTGTAAAGATAGTAGCCCCTTTAACGCGGCTTACTCGTAAGACTGAGAAGTTCGAATGGACAGAGAAATACGAGAAAAGATTTTAACAACTGAAGCAAAGGTTGGTGGCGGCCCATATGTTGGCGTTGCCGGATGAAAAATGAGATTTTGTGATTTGTAAGTGACGCTTCGCATAAGGAATTAGGGTGCTTCTTATATAGCACAGCAAGATAATCGCGTCTGCGTCAAGACAATTAAGGAAGTATAAAATTCGATATCCCCACCCATGAGCTTGGGCTCGTGGCAATAGTTTTTCCCTAAAGATTGGAGGCACTACTTGTATGGAGAGAAGTGCAAGATTTACACAAACCATAGGAGCTCTAGTACATTTTTGCGTAGAAAGAGCTCAACATACGCCAGAGGAGGCGGTTAGAGCTAATCAAGGATTACGATTATGAGATTCTTTATCATTCGGGGGAAAGCCAATATGGTGGCTGATGCCCTTAGTAAAAAGGAGAGACTCAAGATGATAATGCCTTTTGGAGAGTTTATAAGAGATTTTGAGAAAATGGAAATAGAAGTGAAGGTAACCGGAGCCGGTACCGAAAAGCTGTTTGAGATTGCAATACAGCCCGAATTATTGGAAAAGATCATATTGTGCCAGAAAAAGTTATGAATGAAGGTAGAGAGCCAACAATTAGATAAAAGATTAATATCGAGAAAGATGATAAGGGAATAATGAGGTATTCCTATAGAATTTGGGTTCCGAAAGTTCAAGAGTGTAAGGATGAGAACTTAGATGAGAGCCATAGTTGAGGAATAAGATTTAGAGCAAACCCTGAACGCGATAGTCAGGGAGGTCGCCATCAAGATAGAAGGAACCCATGACATAATGGAGTGGAAAATGAGGATTTTAAATTAAAAGATGACCCCGATTATGGGGAGTAGGATGAAACATTTCATAATAAGGAAACAGAAAGTCGAGTAAGGAAAGGAGACCCGAGACGGTACTCCTATACGGCAATTCATAGACCTGTCTAGACAGAACTTAGACTATTATCCCCAACCACCACTTTGAGGAAACAATGCGGTAGGAAATTCTTCATGACCTTTAAGTCGTTAAGCTCTCAGAGTTCCAAGGAACAGGTTGACCCAGTCGAGGCAATAGCCTGGCTAAAGGAAATAGAGGAATCAGTTGAGATTCTAAATGATTGACGAATCACAAAAGACTATTTTTATCACTTACCCTCCTAAGAGAGAGGCCACCTGCTGGTGAAAGACCAAGAAAGGCACGGAGCCAGAGGATAGAATAAACTGATTTAAGTTCAGTCAATTGTTTTCGGGAAAGTAATTCCCAAGGTTATGGAGATAGTGTAAAAACTTTGGAGCTAGAACAAAAGTGGATGAGTATGATGAATTATGAATCTAAGTCGTAAAAGTGGTCAAGATTCGTTCTGAGGACACGAATCCAGAATGACGGGATGTTTGAAATCAATGCTTATATTGTGATTGGTTTGTGAAATAATGATAAGAGAAAGGAAAATAAAAAGAAACTGAAGTGGAAAGGAATATAAAGGCAATAGAGTTTGAGGAATGATAAGGGAGTTGGGTATGAGCAAACCCTAAAGACTCATAGCAATAGAAATAGAAAAGTATGTAATCGTCAGGATGATGATGATCCACCATGAGTTAAAATTGATGGTTGAAGGCATAAGAGATACATATATTGTACCCCCTTTAAGTTGGGAGGATTCGAGGAAACCTTGAGATAATTCGAAGGATAAATAATGAGACGCGGATAGACTGAGGAGACAAGAAAGTAAGAAATCAGGAAAAAAAAAATTTGGATGAAGGAAGTGACCTTCAATAATGTGAAATGTAAGACCGGTGGCTCGATACCCAGAAAGGGAGACGCCAGGTATGAGAGATATCCCAACATTGAGATGACTGTGGAGATAAACAACAAAAGTAAATAAGGAATTATTAAGAAGAGGTTCACGTTGAACATGACCAATATCTTCCAGAACATCCATGTTATCGTTACCAGATTAGGCAAGAAAAGCGGATAACCGTTGTTATCTTTTGGAGGCCATTTTGATTAACCTCATTTTGTATACAGATGTTATTGTGAAATTAGGCATTTACTATCGAGGTGGGAATGATTGAATAAGATACCCATATCAGGGATATATGACTTTATTTATCCATGGAAGGATGCTTGTACCTTTTTAAAGGTGGAATTAAGGATAGAACATCGGTAACTTAAAACGAATCCTAGGGGAATGCATAAAGGTTGGCATTTCACCCTTAATAGGGATAGTATGAGTTTTGACAGTATGAATTGGAAAGGATTAAGGTAATAATAACCTTTAAGGATCAGTGGAGAAATTCTTCAGAAGTATATAGACAATGGTTCTACTATTAGTAAATGGTATTATGATATGCCCTGTATCTAGGGAATACAGGAGGAACGATTGAAGGATAACCTTAGAGGTTTTATAAGGAAAAAGGTAATATTCAAAATTCTCAAGAATGGAAATGGGGATAAAGGAAATATAACGTAATTATAATGATGCCAAGTGGGGCACGTGTTAAACCACGAGAAAGTATGGATCAAACCAGTAAAGGTTGAAATTGTTCTAGGCAATTAGGACTTAAGATAAAAGATGTTCTAAGTATAGTTGAGAGTCAGTCGTGACAGTGATTAACCTCTAAAGACTGAGGCAATAACTTATGGAAAAATGGTGATTTTTTTTTTTACTCATCAGATTTTAAGGAATACATCTTCACATAAGCTGTGATTGAAATGAGGTAGAAAATTATTTGGAGGTGGTTAAAATGACATTGACTGTAAGGAAATTGTACTATCAGGAAAGGCCAAAGAGGTGGCCGACACTTTAAAGGTAAGAGGATAATTATAGGCACTTGTGCCAAAGGAATACAGTGATGATGGTTAAAACTGTGAAGGTTGTATTATGGTTTGGAAGATTGACATTCCTTCTGATGACTGTGCAATACCCAACCGTAATAGTAGTTAGTAAAGGTTTAATTCGTGTAATCGCCATGAGCGGGCTATCTATCTCAGAAGATAATATCTTGAGATAAGCCAGGACCATAGTTCAAAAAGGACTAAACAAACCTTTGAGTTAAGTCTTCTATTGAAGGCATATGATTAAGAATGGTATTAACCTGCTATCGTTGCTTTGAGCGAAACTCTTCTGCAAATTTTATCTGCTTCATGTCATGAAAGTACGCCAGAGTTTGGAGTGTTCTTCATGAATTATGATTGGTGATTATGTTAACTCCTTAGAAGTATTTGATACGACATGTATGGACTCCGTATGGTTAGATATTAAGACTTCATGGAAAATGAATGACTACAGTAGGTCAGTGGTGGACCATAGTAAGGCAGCAATGATTCTGCGAGTATCGAGCTGTTTACAACCGTGAGAGTTGTATTGGAATAGGTGTCGAGATTGAGTACCCCTAATCGGGTCGTGGTAGTGTATAAGTTATCATTGATAGACTAATTAAGTAGAGTATCTACCTAGTGAATTATTATTCTTTCTTATCAATAGAGAGTCGTATTATTATACGAGGAAGGTTGCGGTGCAAGCATAGAATTCTAGTAGCGATGATGTATAGAATGAGATCCCAGATTCGATTTTCGATGTCGAGGGAGTTTCAAAGGTGATTGTGTTTAAACTCGAGGAAGAGCATGGTTCCATAGAATGATGGACGGAATAGAAATATTTAGGCATGGGAAATACGATGCTATAATACTTGATACTGATATAAATACGTTTATGTTTTGTTCTCCTATGACAAACCTCTATAATTCAGAGGTAGGTTCCAAGCCAGATATTTTATGGCAATAAAATTTTTATGAATATACAATTCTCTTCAATTCGTTCTTTTCTCTTCTTTTCATTTCATGTAATCTGAGAAGGACAACCCTTCCAAAAGGGGAGGTATTGCCGAATGACTATCTATCTGTGTGATAGAAGCCGAGTAGGATACCAGCTATTGTTTAATTGCTTGTCAAGTACTAAAGGCTGGCCACCTTCTGTACTAACTATGCAATATAACAAGTGTTCATGATCATAGTGATCTCTCAACAAATTCCTTTACTTCTATTTGATTGATCAAATTTTGGAAAATAGAAACAACTGAAAAAGGAGTAATAAAGTGGTGGTAGTATGCGGAATGGGAACACATTCGTGATACTAAGGTTGACGTGGTTATTAAAAGGTTATAGAACGCTAACGAGCAAAAGTATAACCAGTATAATATTAGGAACGGAAGGTAGTAGCGATTACGAACTGGAAAAGAATGGGTATTGAGAAGCAGAAGCTCTAATGATAAAAGCTATAATGAGAGTCTGTGCAATAGACTTGAAAGAATTTGGAATGATCACTTAATTCGGATTGAGTTATCTTACGACAATAGATCATATGTCATTATCGAGATGTCGCCTTATGAGATCCTTGAGGGAAGATAATGTCGATCTCCCTTATGTTAGGATGAAGTTGTAGAGCGCAAGATGCTCGGACCCGCAGTAGTCCAAAGGACCAAGGATATGATAGATCTAATCAGAGGACGGCTGGTAGTAGCCCAAGATGGACATGATAAGTATGTTGATTTGACACGAAAGGATAAAGAGTATGAAATAGGGGACCTAGTAATGTTATAGGTATCCCTTGGAAAGGATTGATGAGGTTCGGAAAGAAAGGAAAGCTAAGTCTACAATTTGTTGGACCCTTGGATATATTAAGACGTTTGGGAAGTTAGCATATAAGCTAGCCCTAACCCCGAATATGTAGCAAGTTCATAACGTGTTCCACGTATCAATGTTAAGGAAGTGTAATTCGGATGCCAGTCAAATAGGGGCATATGAGCGCATAGATATGCAACCCGACGTAACCTATATGGAGCAACCAGGAAGGGTTATAGAGTGAAAAGGAACAAGTGCTTAGGAGAAGGATTATCAAACTAGGCAGAGTTTGGTGGTAGAACCACAATGTGGAAAATTGACTCGAGAGTTAGAAAGTGTAATGCTAAGAAAGTATCCCCATTTGTTTTCTATCTGATTCCGGGACGGAATCCTTTTAAGGAGGGGAGACTGTAATAACCCCAATTTTTGAGAAATTTTGAAACCCTTATGAATAGTGTTTTTGCTGAACGAGAAAACTTTTAATGCCACGCTATGTAGGGGTTCTGTTATTGATCTTATGGGATATTATTAGTACTCTATGTGGTATATAAGTGTATGTAAAGATCGTCAGAATCCAATTCCGAACACTTTGATTTTTCCCGGAAATCCACAAGATACGGAGAGAATTGAGTATAAGGTAACAGGATAAAAAGGATTGAAATTAAAGGATTATAGGAGAGGATCATAAAAGGAATATAATATATTGAGAAAGGTTAAGGGAACCTAAGTAATAAGATCCCGGGTATGATCCCTCAAACGATAAACGAGAACGAAAGATAAGCGAACCGTAAAACAAATAAGTGACCAAGAGACAAGCTTGTACAAGAAGCCAGGGATTGTGACATCATCAAACCACAAGGTGTGGACAAGTGGGAGCATAATGACATGTGCAAGGTGACACAAGCATGACATAGAAGGGAAGGAAGTGTGGTTGAATTATAACCACACAAAATCAAGGTTAATTAAGACATTAACCAAAAACAACACAAAAATCAACCAACCAAGCAAATCATTTCATTTTCATCAAACAAAACACAAAAATATCTTCTTCCCAAGCTAGCTCTCGGCCCATTTCTTAAAATTTGAAGATCCAAGCTCCACCACTTACTATTTAGCAAGGTAATTATCTAAGCTTCCCCATGGATAGTTACATACTTCCTATAAGTTTAAGCTTCTAATTCCAAGCCAATCTTTTTCTATAAATCAAGGAAGAAGATGGTGAATAGTAACCTTCAAGAAATAACTTTAGTTTTCTTGAATTTTTATGAAAGATTAAGGTTATACAAGCAAGGATCAAGGTTCTTTTAGGCATTCAAAGCTCTTGGGTTGTGTTAGGAAGCTTCAAGGAGGTATAAACAACTTTCACCTTTAACTTATAGTTTGAACTTTGAGTTTTGATGAGTTTATGGATGGATTAATGTATATATAGAAATATCCATGTATGTATAGCAAGATCCATGTATGATAGATGGTTTGGTTGGATTTGTGGTGATTTTGGATATGAATCTTGGTTAATGGTTAATGAATCTTAAGTTATGGTTAGTAGATCATGTTTGTGGTTGAATAAGTTGGAAAACCTTGAGATTATGGACTGACTTTGCCTTGATATAAGTTGTGTTTGAGGTATTGATGATGGTTGGGTGGTTTGTAGTGAATTGGTAAAGAATTGGAGTGGTATAAATATTGGTAATCGCGTAAACATAGCCGTCGTAACGTCCGATTTTCTTTAGACTGTTTTGTGCATAACATTAGGACCCGAGAACCCCCTGCTAGATTGTGACCACTGCCATGTTTAGATAGCTCATGTTACGAGCTTCGTTTTGATATGTAGTTCGTTCGATTCCGATTTACGGTTTAGGAGAAACGACCGTTTCAAGTAACGGCGTTTCGCGAACGAAACTTTTTCCCTCGCCTTACTTTGAAATGTAGGTTAAAGACCAAAAAGGGTTAATTAATGCATGAAACATTTATGGTAAGTGTTTTAGGCAGTTGGTAAGTCACTCGCGAAGGAATCGCTTTAAAACTCGTAAAGGTTAAATTATTAAAAATGGTGGAGCCGAGGGTACCCGAGTGACTTAAGCGAATCAGTGAGCGCAAAACAAGCGTTAGAGTCTAAGTTAGTTAAAGTATAGATTCACAAGTGACTTTGGTTTAATTCCAACTTACTTGTTGTTTATAGGTTACCAGACTCGTCCCGAGCCATTCGTAACCCCCAGTCGCTCAGGCAAGTTTTCTACCCGTTATACTGTTGTTGTGATGTAAATATATGTATATGCATTATCTTGTGATATTGCATGATTGTTAGTAGCAAATTTTGCAATATATTGGAGTATGCTAATATGGTATATATGCATGCCTGTTTCATATTCTTGAAATATATATCTGTTGGTTCATTTGATAATACCTATGCTAGAGGATAGCGGTAACTTGCATATACCCTTAGTATAGGGACCCAAAAGGTGAAAATATTTTCTAAAACCGGGAGTCGAGGATCCCGAGTAATCTTGTATATATGGATATGGATATATATATATATATTTATATATATATGGTTATAGTTTTCCAAACTATTAATCGAATAAGGTTTATTCGATAACTTTAAACTTTATTACATTATTTCGAATATTATTCGAGGACTTATGACTCCTTTATTTTATTTAATGAATATTATTTATAATATTCATTCGAGGTATTATGACTCAGCTTATTTTATTTATTGAATATTATTTGAATATTCATTTGAGGATCTATGACTCCGATTATTTGCTGAGATATATTCTTTATTTTATTAAAGAATAAGATGTCAATAATCAAACTTATTTTCGATTATTCAAATAAAGATAATACTTTCATATAAGTATATCTTTGGTTATTTAATGTTTATTTCAAGTATAAGTTTTAATACTTCTACTTCAATTATTTTTATAAAGATTATTCTTTATGGGAATATTATTTAAATAATAATATTCAGTCATTTTCTAAATATTCTGGGGACTGATTTACTTCATTAAATCAGCCTTACTCCAAACACTCTTTAAAGTGTTTTCGAGTCTTCAAAATGATTTTTAAAAGTCAGAGCGGATCCCAAAACTCATTTTTATATTTAAGATCTTCCTTTTAAGGGGATTTAAATACTCGCTCAAAACCTGGGGAATCCGGCTCTGTGGTGTATTTTATATTCGCAACAAGGTTGCAGATTTGGTAAATGAATTGATTACTTGCCCAACGTTCGGGAAGTAAGCCCCTCTCATTGAGTCGGCATAAGCGACAGGCCGGGGTACGGTCTATTATTGTGTAAGTGGCTCAGTGGGAGTCCATCAAATGCATAAGTGGCTGAGTGGCAGTCCAGCATAGGTCTTAATTATGACCAGGGTGATGACCAGTGGGGAATTCGTCCATCTACTAGTAGAAAAGGTTACTTATTGGTATCTTTGCCTGATCAGCGAGATATCGGGTTTATGCCAAAATTCTTTTCCTTTCCAAAATTCATTGGATGTTTCAAACTCTGTTCATACTTTACATAACAGAGGTTCCAGGAAATGTTTAAGAGATATATATATGTGGATATATATATATCGGGACTAAATAAAGTATCTCGTAACTTTATTTCATTCAATAATATTTCAAAGATTGAATCTATTCAAATCTTGTCTTGTAGTCTCATCTATGTGATGAACTTTTGAAACTGATTATAACTTGAACGGTGGTAGTTCAAGTAGTATTGGGAAAGATATAAGTATATTGGGGTATTTGGTAACCTCATCTTTTAAACTTATATCTAATTAATAATTGTCTTATGAATGACAAAGATTTTCAGAAAAACGTTGAGACAAGGTTAGATATATGAGATCACCTTGCAACGATATTTTTTTTATATACAGTTATACACTGGGACTTTGTGTATATTATGCATGGAAGAGGACTTCCAATATTTTGAAAAGTATATATGTATATATACTGAATATTTTGCGACTTCATCGTATTAAGATATCGAACTTGGTTCATTTCTTTTGACCAAGACTTTCATGAGTATTATGAGTAGGCTCATATATTGTAAATCATTATACATATTATTTTGGTGGGCTTGCTGCTCACCCTTGCTTTATTTCTTCATCACACAACAACAGTTAGGAAAGATGGACAGACCCCAGCAGACCCAGCGCAAGCGCGTGGGAAGCGTCCCGCGTCTTCCCGTTGATGTTGTAGCTGCTATAGCTGCAGAGGTAGATCTATTGTAGATCAGACCATCTACTTTTGAGAATCAATTATGTATAATTATAACTTGTGGCAGATAATGGCAATTAACTGTAAATTTATCAAGTAATCATTTTGGGTTGTAATAACTTTTAAATTGTGGATTCAAAGACTTGTACTTATTTAAATTTCATCTCTGAGACTATAACGGGTTGTGGTGTGTGTTAGTGTGGGGTCACAGCATAAGGTTATTTATTATTAATTAAGTGAAGTGATATTGTGGAAAGAAAGACCGTGACGACCCGGATCCCCGACCCCGGATCTGGGGGTGTTACATTTTGCTTTGAAGATTTGGAGACATTATTTGTATGGAGAAAAGTGTGAGATTTTCATGGATCACAAAAGTTTGAAATATATATTTACCCAGAAGGAACTTAATATGAGGCAAAGGAGATGGTTAGAATTGATCAAGGATTATGATTTCTCGATTAATTATCATCCCGGTAAGGCGAACGTGGTGGCAGACGCGTTAAGTCGGAAGGAAAAGTTAAATGAGTTATCAATACCTGAATATATATATAAGGAATTTCAGAAATTGGAATCGGAAATTAGAGTTTGCGAACCTGAGGAAGTGAAAGTGTACAGTATGACTTTCTAGCCGGAGTTGTTGGAGAAAATAAAGAAATGTCAGAAAGATGTAATGGATCAAGATATAAATTGTTTGGTAGGTGAAGAATTATGCACGCAGAAGGATGATTAAGGCATTTTGAGATTTTCATCTAGAATGTGGATTCCACCAGTGACGGAGTTAAAGAATGAAATTTTACAAGAAGCACATAGTTCAAAATATTCCATCCATCCAGGGAGTACCAAAATGTACAGAGATTTAAAGAAGAATTATTGGTGGCCAGATATGAAGAGGGAAATTGCGGAATGGGTTAGCAAATGTTATACCTGTCAGAGAGTTAAAGCAGAGTATCAAAGACCAAGCGGATTGCTACAGCCATTGGAGATTCCAGAGTGGAAGTGGGAACATATTACCATGGATTTCATAGTTGGATTACCAAGGACAAGGGCTAATCATGATGCCATTTGGGTTATAGTGGATAGACTTACCAAGTCAGCTCATTTTCTGCCTATAAATGAAAGATTTTCGCTCGACAAGTTGGTCCATATGTACCTAAAAGAAATTGTAGTTCGTCATGGAGTTCCAGTGTCTATCGTATCTGATCGTGATCCAAGGTTTAATTCAAGATTCTGGAAGAGTTTTCAAAAATGTTTGGGAACAAGACTGAATATGAGTACAGCTTATCACCCCCAAACGGATGGCCAAAGTGAAAGAACGATCCAGACAATCGAGGATATGTTACGTGTTTGTGCTATTGATTTCAAAGGAAGTTGGGACAAACATTTACCCCTGGTAGAGTTTGCTTACAACAACAGTTATCATGCCAGCATTGGAATGCCACCCTATGAAGCCCTTTATGGACGCAAATGTAGATCTCCAATATATTGGGACGAAGTAGGAGAACGCAAGATACTTGGACCTGAACTGGTACAGCAGACAAAGGAAGTTGTTGAACTTATCTAGAAAAGATCAATAGCCGCTCAAAATCGTCAGAAGAAATATGCAGACCAATTAAGGAAAGACATGGAATTTGAAGAAGGAAGCTTGGTATTACTGAAGGTATCACCATGGAAAGGACTAACGAGGTTTGGAAAGAAAGGGAAGCTAAGCCCAAGATATGTCGGACCTTTTGAGATCCTAAAGCGCATTGGCAAAGTAGCTTACGAATTGGCGTTACCTCCGCACATGGAGCACATTTACAATGTTTTTCATGTATCGATGCTCAAGAAATATAATCCAGACTCCAGGCATGTAATAGAATATGAGCCAATAGAGCTTCAGGCAGATTTATCATATGTAGAGAGTCAGATAGAGATTCTAGAGGCAAGAGAGAAAGTATTGAGAAATAAAGTGGTAAAGTTAGTAAGAGTATTGTGGAGAAACCCAAAGGTTGAAGAGTCAACCTGGGAATTAGAAAGTGATATGAGAGAAAAGTACCCTCATTTGTTTTCTTAGGAGATTCTGAGGACAGAATCCTTTTAAGAGGGGAAGGATGTAATATCCGGGATATATCGTGTAATTATTTTTGATATTATTATGTGTGCCCAGTATCTATTCTGTGAGTTAATTGTTAAGTGTTATCTGTACTTGAATATTCAATAATATTAATTGAGTATTTGAATTTTTATATGTCCAAAATAAAATATAGATAATTGTTATATCTTCCTAATTATTTTTATGTTAGTTTATGGATTTATAAGAATCATATGAAATTTCTAAAATCTTTTTCCGGGTAATTAAAATCTATTTTATAAAAACGGGAACCAACCGACGTCAACCGTTGTTACGTTTTTGGAACCTGAAACTCTTCCGAGAACTCCTTCCTAACCTAATTGTAATATTCCGAGCATATTCCATGTTTCGACTTTTTCGATCCGGCGTACGGTTTGTCCTGCGCGGGTCCCGGCGCAACATTTTCGATACAATATTCGTTTCGGTAAATCAATAAAACCCGTATTCTCGATAAACGGGAGCTTTTTATTAAACTATCCCAATTATCACTTCGTAATATGTGTAACCAGGTGCTGAGACCAAGACAGCAGTACAAATTGTATTGATTTGGATAATTATCCCGAAAACCGATACCGTTTGGATCAGTTTTTACAAATAAACGTACCGTTTTATATCCGGAATGATCCAACGGGATACTAATTTTCCATAATTATAAATAGCCTTTTACCGTATTTTATTTCGTATCAAAATCATTTGCAGACAGATAATTATATAATTTTCAGAGAAAAACCCTAATTTCCTAAAACTGTTCTAAGAATCAAACAAGCATTTGGAGGTGTTATTGAATTCGGTTTGGAAAGCTCGAGTAACCAATCTGAAGGTCTTGAAGAGCTCTACCAGATTCTGTAATCCATACACCTGCAGAAATCAAGGTTATTTTTCTAAAAATTTATTTATTTTCGAATTTATTTTATTAAAAATATGAATTTTTGTTCGGATGATTGTTTGTATGATTTGATGATTGCATGTTGTAGAGCTTGTTTTTCTGATGATTTTCATATGTCATACGTCTGATTTGGAGTTCAATAACATGTTCAAATTTGAGTTTGATTTTCGAATTTTAAAATTAGGGTTTATAACCCGTATGAATGTTCTTAATTGAAATTTGGGGGTTTCTTATTCTATGATAGATTGATGTTGTGTTATAGTGGGTTGTGTTCTCTGTGAAATTTGCAATCTAGTCGTATAAGTCTCATGAACCAACGAGGTCTGTAGAGAAGGGAGTTATGTTTTGAAGTTTTCCGAAGTTCGCCGGAAACTGGAAAATTTCACGGCCAAATTCCGGCCAACTTAGGGATTGTTAGGTTGTTTTGATTGCATGGTTGTGTTCCTGGTAACCTGTAGATGTGATCTGGAGGTATTGGTGGGGTGAGGACGTCGGGAACGTGTTCTCCGGCCACCCCCGACTTTTTCCGGCGACTGGACTGCAAAATTGCAGTTTGGTCCCTGCAGTTTTGAAAACGATGCAGTTTGGTCCCTGTAGTTTCCAGACTTTACAAAAATTGGATTTCTGTTTTAAAAATGTTTAAAAATCATATTTCCTATTTATTTTTATTATAAAAATTCGTTTTTAATTTCTGAAAATTCTAAAAATTATTATTTTAATTCCGAAAATTATTTTTTATTCAAAAATAAATCTGAATTAATTAGTTAATTAATTTCAGTTAATTTTTAATTGATTAATTAGTCAATTAATTCGAAAATTAATTGATTAATTGATTTAATTAATTATTAATTGATTTTTAATTAATTATTTAATTAGATTTAATTATTTAAAAATGATTTAAAAATTCCGAAAAATAGTTTCGAGCTTTAAAATATTATTTTAAATTATTTCCAAGGCTCGATAATTATTCTAAAAATTATTTCGGAGCCAGAATGGGCCAACCGAACCCTGTTTATTATTCCGAAATTGATCCAACGACCCGTTTTAATTCCGAAAAATGTTTTAAAAATTATTTTAAATACCCAAAAGCATATTTATGACCCGAGACTTCTTTATAGATGATATGTCATTGATTACGTGATGTATTATGTGTTATACGTGACCTGTTGTTTGACTATCGGTCTATATATTCGGTGTTTACTTGGTTATTGCATAGATTTCAATCCGTTAATCGGATTTGGGTAAAACGAAGGGTAGATAGAAGTATGTGTTGAATAGAATCCTGTGAGTTGATGATTGATAGATGCTTATGATATGTGAGCAGAAGAGGCAAGGCGTAGGAAAGGGAAACAGGTAGTTGAGGAGTAAGACGATTGTGATTGAAAGCAAGTGCAGGATAGTAAGCTAATATCAGGCAAGTGTTCTGAACTTTCTCGAGATATTGTAATTCTTGATAGTCTTGTTGACATTGCAAGTGCTTTGAAGCACGAAAACCTAAATCCTGATTTCAGTTATTGTTCTTGAGCTATAAACCATATTCTTTCTAAGCCATTGATTATTGTATACCCAAACACGAACCACAAATCTACGATACTACTCCACAAATACATACAAACTAAATACCAGACACTGAACTGAATTATTATATACTCAATCCAAGATATCTTATGCTTTGAAAGACCAAATCCTTGAAACCCTGAAACGTTGTTTCCTTTGTTATCCAATTCTTTCATTACCCAGCATTCAAGCTTTGAAAGTACCTTGTTGATCCTTACAAGGATTGAAACCCTTTCATTGTTAAACATTTATTGTTGTTAATTATTTCGGTTATTGTTTATTATTGCATATTCTGTTATTATGTTAGAATTGGATTGTTTTTATAAAATTGTGGACCAGATTCGTGGTCAGACCATATAATGGTCAAGTTAGGCCAATGTGTGCCTTGGATCCAGTAGTTAGAGCAATGTTGTGTGCCTTGCTCGGGGTTAGTGCGTGACTGATCAGCAGCCTAACCTTGGTTTTTAAATTAAAAGTATAATATCCAATTCTAAATCATAATCCATTGTTCACTGGATATCATAAACATATTCACCTGATGATCATTATTCTTAATTTTGTCATTGTGACTTGCTGAGCTAGTTAGCTCATTTGTGCGATGTTGTTTATATTCTTTCCAGTAAAAAAGGAACCAGTTAGTAAAGAGGATCCCCAGTCCAGCGCGAGAGCTAGGGGTTCAGGTTGAGAAAGCTGAGCTAGTAGGCTTCTTTTAGAATAATTTAAGTTTGTAAAAGTTTGTAATAATGTTTAATACTCAGTTTGAATTTGAAATAGTTGGGATTTGAACGGTTTGTAATATATTAGTGTGTTTGGCTTGTGTGCTTACGTTAACCTGTTGCGGTCCGTGGTAGTTGGTAAGTAGGGTCATTGCATATATTATTATTATCTTTATTATTGTTATAAGCAGGTTATAATTAAGGTGTTTGTGTGGACCCCAAACTTCTGACCCGGGTTTGGAGGGCGCCACATTTACAGTAGGCTTTCTCTTAGACATGATTGAGTAAGGTGATTTTCCATGTGACTTGTTAATGAGGTATCTGTTCTGAGTGTAACATGCAGTGTTAACAGCCTCTTCCCAGAAACTTATTGGAAGCTTGACATCTTGCAGCATTGTTCAAGCAACTTCAACTAATGTTCTATTCTTTCTTTCAACTACTTCATTTTGTTGAGGTGTTCTAGCAGCTGAGAATTCTTGAACAATGCCTTTCCTTTGGCAGAATTCACTCAATATAATTTTCAGCCTATTTTTTTATCTTCCTGATGTGCTCAATTATGATGTGTGGAGTTTCATCTTTAGAGTACATGAACCCTACCCAAGTGTATCTTGAGAAATCATCCACCATCACAAGTGCATATTTGTTCCTTGAAATAGATAAGACATTTACTGGCCCAAACAAGTCCATGTGAATGAGATGCAATGGTGCACTTATAGAATTCACAGTTTTTGACTTGTGACTTAATCTTTTCATTTTTCCTTTCTAACAAGCTTCACAAACTTCAACTTGAGCAAATTCCAGTTTGAGCATGTCTCTTACTAACTCCTTTTTGACCAAGGTGTTAGTTGCCTTGAAATTCAAGTGAGACAGCTTTTTATGCCAAAGCTTGTTTTGTTCTTCTGATGCCTTGGTGTAGAAGCAACAAATGCCATCCTTATTTGTTGAGTCCAAGGCTACAATAAGAAAGCTTCCTTTCCTTGCTCCTTTCAAACCAACTTCACCAGTTTTCTTGCTGATAAAAGTGCATTCTTCTTTATTGAATAAGACTTCAAATCCTTTGTCTGCAAATTGGCTAACACCGAGAAGATTCACTTCAAGACCAGCTACCAGTGCTACATCAACAATGACAACATTTTCAGAAATAATCTTGCCATATCCCATTGTGAATCCTTTATTGTAGTCTCCAAAGGTCACCAAAGGGCCAACTTTCTCCTGAAACTGTGATAGAAGGGCTTTATCACATGTCATATTCCTGGAACATCCACTGTCTATGATTCAGATGACTTTCTTCACTTCGCCCTGCACACAATGAGTTTTAAGTGTGTTTAGCAACCCAAGCATTGTTGGGTAATTTCTTCTTGTTAACTGATTTAGCAGAAGTAGAATGAGTAGTGTCAGATAAAATAGAGTTCATTGACTGTTGAGCATTTTCCCTTTCTGTTGTAGACCCAATTTTTGTTTCTTTGAGGTCTACTCTCAGTTTGTGATAACTTTTCATTACTTTTAAGTTGCAAGGAATGCAGTCAAACTTGTCACAGAAGGAATATGGATCACTTGCATTTGCTTTATTGTATTTGCAGGCTTCTTCAGTTGGCTTGCTAACTGCCTTTTTACAAAGGTGAGTTAGATGATTCACAGAGCCACATTTTTCATATTTCTTTCTTGGAGAATCTGCAACATAAGCAAAATTATTGCTTTTATTTATCCCCATTTTCCCATTTCTATTTTTCTTTTTCTTTCTTGCATCTTCAGTTTTAGTTTCTTTAACATGTGTCTTGGGACTTTGTTTGTCCATGAGCTTCTATTCAGTATTGGAAGATTGAGTTGATTTTTCAGTTTTCTTCTCTTTATCCTTATCAGCAATTTCTTGCTTGATAATCAATTCTTCTTCACTGAAGTTGACTTCACATGCTTTGAATATAGGTGCATTAACCTCTTTCAAGAAGGTTGGAGCATTTTCAGTTTTCTTTTCTTTCCCTTGTCACCTATAGTCTTCTTTTTGTCATTCATAGCATCATAGTCAAGGCCAATAGCAATGTTTGCACATGACTTGTTTTTCTCATGGTACTTTCCAACTAGTTCAGATGCATTTCTGAAAGATTTCAGCTTTACTTCATTCTTTTCCAGCTTCTCCCTTGGTACTGCTTCAACTTCATTTGCACACTTGAGCTTGTTCTTTAGATATACATTTTCTTGTTTTAAAGCTTCAAGCTCCACCAACAACAATTTAGTTTCTTGCTTCTCACTTTCAAGATTCTCATTTATCTTTGTTAATCTGCTAACTTATTCATTAGCAGCAACCATGCTTGTGTGGATGTGAAACATTTCTGTGCTCATCTTCTCTACAGTTTCCTTATATTGATTCACATTTAAATCAATTATGGTAAGAGTTGTTACCTGTGATTTAGATGAGGATGATTCTCCTTGCTCCAAAGCCATGTGTGCATAATTTCCAAATTCTTCATCTTCATCATTTTCAGAGTTATCCCAACTTTTACCCTCTGTAATATAAGCCTTGCTTTGTTATTTCTTCAGAAGAGCTTTATACTTTGTTTGAAGTTCAAGATAAGCTTTATCCTTCTTTGCTTTCTTGGGTTTCCTGCATTCTGTAGCAAAATGACCCAACTCACAATTGAAGCACCTTATCTTAGATATGTCAACAGATCCAGTTTTGCTTTCAGAAGTGTACTTCCCTTTTCCTTTCCAGCTGTTGTCTTTGTTGAAAGACTGTCCTTTACCCTTGAAGTATATTGGCTTCTTTACTCTAATGTTATGAAATTTTCTAGCCAGATAAGCCATTGACTGATCTAGTTCATCCAGTTCATCAAGAGTATAGAACTCATCTTCTTCCAATTCCAGAATGACTTGTTCCTGTGAATCATTTGTTCTTTGCTCACTTGTTGAGGCAACTGGAGTTTGAGATCTTGGTTCATCATTAGATGTTTGGCTTTCATTTACAATTATAGCACTTGAGCCATCTACAACATGTCCTTGACAATGATTTCCTTTGAATCATTTCTAGTTCATATGTTTCAATAATTCCATATAGAACTTCCAGTGTTATTCTGCTCAAGTCTCTCCCTTCCCTGATTGCTGAGATTATCTGTTCCAAATGATCAGGGAGAGTAAGCAAGAACTTCAGGTTCACTTCTTCATCTTCATAGTATTTTTCATGGAGCTGCAAATCATTTATCAGCTTGTTAAACCTTTCAAACACATCTGTTATACTTTCCTTTTCTTGGCCATGAAACCCTCATATTGTGAAATCAGTATCCTTCTTTGATTAGATCTAACTTCCTCAGTACCCTCATAGAGTATCTCAATCTTTTCCCATATTTGCTTGGAAGTGTCACAGTTAACAATGTTGTTGTACATCACATTGTTAAGTGACTCAATCAATATCAATTGCAAGCCACTATCCAGGGAAACATTCTCTTTCAGGCTCAGTATACTCATAAGGATCTTTTGGAGCATAATGAGCTGGGATAACCATGTCTCCATCTGTAGATTCCTCAACTCTGACCATAGGAGTGAAGGGCCTATTCTTGAGGATCTGAATGTAGAGTGGTTTAGCCATCCTGATAAAGAGCATCATTTTCTTTTTCCAAAGAGTGTAGTTAGCTTCTTCCATTTCTGGCTTAGCATATCTTTAGCATCCTGTGATTATCTTGATCTTCCTCTGTCAGGTAATCTTCACCATTGATCTTGCACATTCTTTAAGCTGCTTTTTGTAGAATTGTCAATCCAGCTGGTTGGATTGTTTGTTGATTGTTTATCTTGAATATTGAACTGGTATGTGATTTTGTACTTCGAAAATTTCACTCGAGATCTACAATTAGGCATATAGAGATCTTGACATCTCGTTAAGTATAATGACTTATCGAGATCTCTAATGCTCTAGTGAATTGGACTTATAGAGGTCTCTGAGTTCTCAAATGAAACTTTGGCTTGTCGAGATCTCTCAGCATCATGTCTTCACTTTGACTTGTCGACAACTTAGAGTTCTCTAGTGAATTTAGACTTATCGATATCTCTGGATTCTCTAGTGAGCTTTGACTTATCAATAACTCATAGTTCTCTAATGAATATAGACGTGTCGATAACTCTGAGTTTTATAGTGAAGAAATGATTTGTCGATATCTCCAACCTTCATGTCTTCCTGACTTGTCGATATCTCTCTGAGTTCTCTAGTAGCTTTCTTGACTTCTCGATAAGTCATTTGGAGTTCTTAAATGACTTCTCTATAACGCTAAATCTGTGACTTGTAGATATCTTGAATTAGAGTATTTTTAACCAAACTGATTTATTTAACTCCAAGCTTCTTCAAAATTCTTCTGAGGCATGATCACCTTGATCTTCTTCTAGAAAGAATCCTTAGGCTTGATACTGTTTCAGGAAAAAGACTCCAGTCTACTCCTTTGCATTTTTACAGACTTTAAAATGTTACAAGTATAAATACAAACTAAAATAACAATACAACTTACTTAGGGTTGACAAATTGTCTTAGTCTTGTTAAGGTACATGCATGTCTTATACAACAATACTCCACTTCTTTGTGAGAGACAGAGCTGTAGGGTTGACCTTTCCTTCCATATGTGGTGCTTCTTGGCACTATCTCCCTCATTCTCAGTGCAACTCCGATACCAAATGGTAATTTTGTCAGATCTTTAAGTTGATATCTCAAGAAAATTAAGTGAATTAGAGCAAAATATGGGGAATATATCAGAGTAAGGTAATAAAATAATGTTTAAGAAGTGTTTGGTTCTAATGACTCAGGTTAGAACATATGAGGTTTGATAGGCTCTTATTCAGTTCCTGAAACCACTGAGGGTGTTGAAGATAAAAAACATCCAAAGTATAATATTAGAGAATTTAATGATAAAAAATAGAGTGATTTCAGGTCCAGAGTTCTTTTACCTTTACTTACCACAATATGGATTCATGAAGGATGTCTCAGATGATCATGCTTTCTAATTCTTTTGACAATGCTACTCAATCAAATTTTATTAGCTCAAAACAGTTTAAGTTAGTCCAATACAGATAAATACTATAAAGGAAAGGGAGTGAATGTTGTATCAAAGTTATAAGACTTGCATAAGGTAATCAGAGTATAAGAAATATATCAGGATCTAATATCCAGAACAGAGTATAAGCATAGCAAGTTCATCAGAGTTACATATAGGATCAACACATAAGTCATGTTGTGGATATGTTGTGAACTTGATGATTTCATTAACAAAACACCTTAGTAGATTTTACTTAGTGAAAAATGTAGCACTCGACGGATAAGAAATATAGTCCCGACGGATGACTCAATATAATCCCGACGGATGATGATTTATTATCCATTGAGTGAGTAGCTTGTGTAATAATGAGTCTCTAGCACATTTCTGCATACACCTTATTTAGATTCTGTAGTAGCACTCAAGTCATGTTGACTTTAATTAGATATACAGAATAGGTTGATTAATTGTACATAGATGATGTCTTGTAATTCTGCATAAATTAAATGAAGTCAAGTGGCAGATAGCTACCCGACGGTCAATTCAAATATCAGTTGACAGTGACAACACAGTCATATGCGTCGAGTGTATGCAAAAGGAATGTGGAAGCCTATTCAACTGGGTTTTAGAGAACAAAGAAGCATTGGCATTTCCATGCTATTATGAAGATATTTAAAGATGCTGGAATAGAGTAATGAAGCAGCATAGTATTAGACTTGATAGGTTTTGTTTTATTATCTTGTCTTATTACTTTGTAATCTTGGTGATATATAAACCAAGAAGTAGCAAATAGAACAATAAGAACACTAAGCAAGAAAATTCTTAGAGAAACATTTGTAAGATGTATTCTTAGCATTTCTCTGTAAACTTAGTTGTTCATATTTGTAAGCAGCTGTGAGCAAATCTTGCTACACAGAGTTCTCTTGATATAAAATATATCTCTGGTGGATACATTCAAATCCACCAGAAAGTTTTTAAAGACTTGTGTTTTTAATTACTTGTGTATTGATTTTACTAACTTCTTATTCCGCACTTTGCAAATCAGACACTTATATATTATTAGGATAGAACATTTTATAATTTGTGAAAAAGGTTCAAGAATTCCATTCAACCCCCCTTTTGTAATTCTTGTTGCATTGTTAGGGACTAACAATTGGTATCAGAGCAAGCTCTTGATAAACAAAGAGTTTAAAGATCACAACAAAATAGCAAGATGAACAAGAAGGATGTTGGAGTCAAGATTCCTTTTCTGGATAAAGATAATTACCATCACTGGAAGGTACAAATGCATCTTCACTTACTTTCTCAAGATGAGGCCTATGTAGATTGCATAGAGAGAGGCCCTCATGTACCAATGAGAGCTGCAACTGGAAATGAGCCATCAGTTTCCAAGCCAAGGCATGAATGGTCAGATCCTGATATTGAACAAGTCAGGAAGGATAAGAAGGCCATGAATATTCTGTTCAATGGAGTTGATGGTGACATGTTTGACAACATCATCAATTGCAAAACTGCCAAGGAAGTTTGGGATACAATACAGATTATCTGTGATGGCACTGAACAAGTCAGGGAAAATAAGATCCAACTGCTAATTCAGCAATATGAGCACTTTCATAGTGAAGATAGTGAGTCTCTCACTGACATTTTTAGTAGATTTCAAAAACTACTAAATGCTCTAAAGTTGCATAGAAGGGTCTATCAGACAAAAGACTCCAATCTTAAGTTCCGTAGATCTCTTTCAAAGGAATGGAAACCTATGACAGTCTCATTGAGAAACTCTCAAGATTACAAGGAGTTTACTTTGGAGAGACTGTATGGCATCCTGAAAACTTATGAGCTTGAAATAGAGCAAGATGAGAGGATGGAGAGAGGAAAGAAGAAAGGAGGATCCATTGCACTAGTTGCTAAGTTAGAGAAAGAGAAGGAGATGAAGATGGAAGTTGTTGAATCAATTTCAAAGGTCTGTGATAATAAGGGCAAGGGGCTGGTAGCAGAAAATGAAGATTCTTTGAGCCAAGATGACATGGAAGATATTGATGAACATCTAGCATTTCTTTTCAGAAGATTTGCCAAGCTCAAGTTCAAGAAGAACTTTGGAGCAGCTAATCCAAATAGAAACATGGTGGATAAATTAAAATTCAAATATTTCAAATGTGGCTTGGCAGGGCACTTTGCCAGTGAGGGTAGAAAGTCAAATTCCAGCAAGAAAAAGTTTGAGCCTGTGGATTATAAACAGAAATACTTTGAGTTGCTCAAACAAAAGGAAAAGGGCTTTCATTACACAAGAAAAAGACTGGGCATCAGGTGGTCTGGATGAGGATGTCAGCTATGTCAATCTAGCCCTAATGGCCAAGTCTGATGAAACAGAGACAAGTTCTTCAAGTAATCAGGTAATCACCACTAACCTTGCAAATTTATCTAAAACTGAGTGTAATGATGCAATAAATGACATGTCTACAGAATTATATCATTTGCGTGTTACACTTAAGTCTCTTACTAAGGAAAATGCTAAAATCAAAGAAAACAATTTGTTTTTAAGTGAGAGGAACAATGTGCTAGAGTCTCAGTTCATTGAATTTGAAAATTTGAGAATTGAGTGTAAAATTGCAAAGGATGAATTAACTGAGTCCTTGAAGAAAGAAGAGATCCTGAAGAAGCAGCTTGAACGAGAACATGAGGTGATTAAGGCATGGAAAACATCTAGAGATGTTCATGCTCAAATCACCAAAGTTCAAGGTATTGAGTCCTTTTGTAATGCAGCCTGGAAGAAGAATAAGGAGAAGCTAGAATCCAATTTGGTTGAAGGATTGCTAACAGATGTACACTCGACGGATGATGAGGGTCATCCGTCGGATAACAAAAAGGGTTATCCGTCGAGTGATATAAATCCTTGTAATAACCCCAATTTTTGGAATTTTTGAAACACTGATGAATAGTAACTTTTGCTGATGATGCTGATTAACAAAAATTATCAGATCACGCTATATAGGAGTACTGTTATGGAAATTCTGAGCTTATATTAGTATTGGAGATTAAAAATAAGTGTATGTAAAAGCCGTCGGATTTCGAAAACGAGCACTTTTATTTTTCTCTGAGATTTCCACCAGACATTAAGGGATTTATGGAATTAATATTAAGATGAAGGATTTTAAATTCAAGGATTATAAAGGAGAATTAATTTAGGCATTAAAAATACCAAGAAGATTTTATCAATAAAACAATTGAGGTATTTAACCAAACGATCAATGAGATTGAGTGATAACCGGACAAAGAAATGAATAACGACTCTTGTAAATACCTTTGCAAGTGGCAAGGCAAGTGGATGGTTGATCAATCAAGAAACCAAGTGATAGTTAGGAAGGAATGGCTAGTTAATTATCTAGTTAACTAGGGATGATCTCATCTCACCACAAATCACCAACACATGGCAAATGGAGAGATCATCTGTAATAACCCCAAAAATTTTGGACTCTTTGTAACCCCTATGAATAGTGATTTTGCTGATTATACTGAATAAGAAAACTTTTCATGCCACACTTTGAAGAGGTTCTTTTATTGTTATTCTGAGATCTTATTAGTACTCTATATGGTATATAAGTGTATGTAAAGATCATCAGAATCCAAATTCGAACACTTTGATTTTTCCCGAAAATCCGCCAGATACCGAAAGAATTGAGTATAAGGTAACAGGATAAAAAGGATTTAAATTCAAGGATTATCAGAGAGGATCATAAAAGGAATATAATGTATTGAGAAAGGTTAAGGGAACCCAAGTAATAAGATCCCGGGTATGATCCCTCAAACGATAAACGAGAACGAAAGTTAAGCGAACCGTAAGCAGATCAGCAATCATTAGCCAAGTAATTAGGAGTTAATCACAGAGGTTAGTGATGATGATGTCATCACACCAACAAGAAGAAGACAAGTGTGGGAAGATGACATAGGAGGATGACATAAGCATGACCAAAAAGGGAAGGAATTGTTGGTTGATTATAAACCACACAAATTTTACCATGGTTAAAAGGTTAATTAACAAAACAAAAGGGAAACAACCAAGCAAAACAAATCACAAAACACAAGTTGACTTCACCTTTCCAACAAGAAGCTCTGGGCTTCATCTCTTTTTCAAAGAAAGAAAAACTCAAATTCATGTTCCAAGCCTTGTTAATTAGTGAGGTAATTATTTAAGGTTCCTTGTACATAGATATAGATATCCTATGAATCTAAGCTTCAAATTCCTTCACAATCTCTTCCTATAATTCATGGAAGAAGAGAGTGAATAGTGTTTTTCAAGAACTTGAAATTTTGATCTTGTGTTTTTTGTTTAGATAAAGCTTTAGTAAGGATTTTCCAAGGTTGTTTCAAGCTCATTAGTTACTCCTACTCACAAGGAAGGTATAATCTCTTAACCTAGCATAATTATTGCAGGTTAAGAAGCTTGTTATGAGTAGTATAGTTCATGAGAGGCATGATTATTGTGTATTTAGAGATTGGTTGGTTTTGTGATGTTTTTGGAGTTGTAAATCTTGATTATTAGTTAATGAACTTAAGTAAGCTCTTAGTTCATGATTGAGAAGTAGTACAAATTGGAAGTCATGAGATCTTGGGGCTGTTGTAGTAGTGTATGGATGGAGTTTGGTTGTAATAATGATTGTGGGTTGATTGTGCATTGATTGGGAGTAGTATAAAATTTGGTAATCGCGTAAATATAGCCGTTGTAATGCCCAATTTACCTTAGACTGCTTTTGTTCTTAACATCAGGACCCGTGAACTCACTGTTAGGTTTTGACCATTGCCAGTATTAGATAGTTCATGTTACGAGCTTCGTTTTGATATGTGGTTCGCTTGAATCCGATGTACGGTTTAGGAGAAACGATCGTTTTAAGTAACGGCGTTCCGCGACCGAACCATTACCCCTCGCCTTACTTTGAAACCTTGGTTAAGGCCCTTAAATGACTAATTGGAGTATGAAACAATTATGTAAAGTGGATTAGGCAGTTGATAGAGTACTCGCGAAAGAATCGCCTTAAAATTCTTAATGGTTAATTTATTAAAAATGGTGGAGCCGAGGGTACTCGAGCGACTTAAGTGAATCGTCAAGCGTATAAGCGACCATAAGAGAACGTTAGAGTCTAATTGGTTAAAGTCTAGTTTCTTAAGCAACTTTGGTTAATTCCAACTTATATGTTATTTATAGGTTATCAGACTCGTCCCAGGCCTTATGTCAACCACAGTCGCTCAGGCAAGTTTTCTACCCGTTAAACTGTTGTTGTGATATATATATGCATATGCATTATCTTGTGATAAGTGCATGATTGTTATTAGCAAATCTTGCGATATATTGGAGCATGCTGATATGGTATATATGCATGTCTGTTTCATAATCTTGATATCTAATTGTTGATTCAAATGCTTATAAGTTGCATAATACCTATGCTAGAGATAAGCAGTAGTTGCGTATACCCTTAGTATAGAGGACCCAAAGGTGAACATTTTCTAAATGGGGAGTCGATGTTCCCGAGTATAATATATATATATATAGAGATATAGTTTTCAAAACTATTAATCGAATAAGGTTTATTCGATAACATTATTTTATTTAATGAATATTATTTTGAATATTCATTCGAGGACTTATGACTCCGCTTATTTTATTAAATGAATATTATTTTGAATATTCATTCGAGGACTTATGACTCCGCTTCTTTTATTAAATAATATTCTTTATTTTATTAAAGAATAATGTTTCGATAATCAAACTTATTTTCGATTATTCAAATAAAAATCGTACTTTCGTATAAGTATATCTTTGGTTATTTATTATTCATTTCAAGTATAAGTTTTAAAACTTCTACTTCAATTATTTTTATAAGGATTGTCCTTATGGGAATATTATTTAAATAATAATATTCAGATATTTTCTAATATATTGGGACTGATTTATTTCATTAAATCAGCATTACTCCAAACATTCTTAAAAATGTTTTCGAGTCTTCAAAATGATTTTAAAAGTTAGAGCGGATCCCAAAACTCATTTTTATATTTAAGATCTTCCTTTCAAAGGGGATTTAAATACTCGCTCAAAACCTGAGGGATCCGGCTCTCTGGTGTATTTTATATTCACAACGACGTTGCTGTTTTGATAAATGAATTGATTACTTACCCAACATTCGGGAAGTAAGTCCATCTAAATTGAGTCGGCATAAGCGACAGGCCGGGGTACGGTCTATCAAAGTGTAAGTGGCTGGGTGGCAGTGCATCAACACGTAAGAGGCCGGGTGGCGGTCCAACACAAGGTCCTAATGCAGCCAGGGTGATGACTGGTGGAGGATTCATCCATCTACTAGTAACAAAGGTTACTTATTGGTATCTTTTCCTGATCAGCAATATATCAGGTTTTCTGCCATGGTTTTCTCCTTTCCAAATTCATTGGACATTGCAACTCTGTTTAAAGTTTTCATAACAGCGGTTTTCAAGGAGTGTATGAAATGTATATATAGGTGTATATATATATATCGGGACTTAAGAAAGTATCTCGTAACTTCATTATTTATAATGATATTTCAAAGATTGAGTCTATTCAAGTCTTTTCTTGTAGTCTCATCTATGTGATGAACTTTTGAAACTGATGATAACTTGAACGGTGGTAGTTCAAGTAATATCCGGAAAAGATATAAGTATATTGGAGTATCTTGTAACTTTATCTTTTCAACTTATATCTGGTTAATGATTATCTTATGCATGACAAAGATTTTCACAAAAATGTTGAGACAAGGTTAGATATATGAGATCACCTTGCAACGATATTTTTATACAGTTATAAACTGGAACTCTATGTATATTATGCATGGAAGAGGACTTCCAAGATTTTGAAAAGTATATATACATATATACTGAATATTTTGCGACTTGGTCGCGATAAGGTATCAAACTTGGTTCATTTCTTCTTGACCAAGACTTTCATGAGTACTATGAGAATGCTCATATATTGTTAATTATTATACATATTATTTCGGTGGGCTTGTGCTCACCATTGCTTTCTTCTTTCATCACACAACAACAGATAGACAAGATGAACAGGATCAAGATCCTAATTCGCGAGCGGATAGGAAACGTTTTACAGTTTCCTGTAGGCGTTGATGTCGTTGTAGCTGAGGTAGGATCTACCAATAGGCTAGACTTTCAACTTTTGATGTACCAGACTTATGTATATTTATCAATTATAATAATGGAAAGAAATATGTAAATTATTCAGAAACCCTTTTTAAGGTGAAATGGTTTATAATTGTGGAATAAAATGACTTGTGTTATTTTTGGTATTCATCTCTGAGACTATAACTTATGGTGTGTGTGTGTATATTGTGGGGTCACAGTATGCAGTAGTTGGTTGACTGTTCAGATTAAGTATTGATAAGAGAAATGGAACTCGTGACAACCCGAATCCCCGACCCCGGATTTGGGGGTGTTACATCATCTTCCACTAACTCCTTTGTTTATTATTAGCCTAGAAAAATATCAAGACAACCCATCATTATCCACCACATTATTCCACCAACAGAAGAAAGCAAAAGCATTTCCTCCCCCATTTCCATTGCTCTCTGCCAAAACAGAACTAGCACATTAAGTATTGATAAGGGAAATGGAACTCGTGACAACCCGAATCCCCGACCTCGGATTTGGGGGTGTTACAGAAATGGTATCAGAGCTAAGCGTTATAAACCTCAGAGATGATGTGGCGTTAAGATAATAAGTTCACTAAGATAATAAGAACTCTTGCCAAGTTCATAGTCGGGCTACCTAACGTAGTACTGACAGTTAAAATCCTTATGGGAACCCTTATAAATATCGTGATAGAAGCGTAGTTCATTATCGTATATGGTAGCGGGACTCCGAACCCTGAGGTTAAGGAGCAATAGCGCGATGATGTTTTATTACTTATTGGAGATCAGATTGTGGATCCGATAGAATGTCCTAACGAGGGACCAAATGATGTTCATATTGAGGATGTAGCGGTTGAGGATGTTGTCCTAGAAGGGATTGTTGTTGAGGAGGATCCCGTGGGGGATCCTGACAATAATGAATAAAGAACCACTGAGGAATTGATAACCATGGTTAGGGAAACTACCAGAGGTAGGATTGGTCGGTCACTACCGGAGGTTCGTTCAAGTTCGTAAAGATAGTAGCCCCTTTAATGCGGCTTACTCATAAGACTGAGAAGTTCAAATGAATAGAGAAATGCGAGAACAGCTTTCAAGAACTGAAGCAAAGGTTGGTGACGGCTCCTATGTTGGCGTTTCCGGATGGAAAAGGAGATTTTGTGATTTGTAGTGATTCTTCGCATAAGGAATTAGGGTGCTTCTTATACAGCACGACAAGGTAATCGCGTACGCGTCAAGACAATTAAGGGAATATAAAATTCGATATCCTCGCCCATGAGCTTAGGCTCGTGGCAATAGTTTTACCCTAAAGATTGGAGGCACTACTTGTATGGAGAGAAGTGCGAGATTTACACCAACCATAGGAGCTCTAGTACATTTTTACGTAGAAAGAGCTCAGCATACGCCAGAGGAGGCGGTTAGAGCTAATCAAGAATTATGATTGGGAGATTCTTTATCATTCGGGGAAAGCCAATGTGGTGGCTGATGCCCTTAGTAAAAAGGAGAGACTGAAGATGATAATGTCTTCGGAAGAGTTGATAAGAGATTTTGAGAAAATGGAAATAGAAGTGAAGGTAACCGGAGCCGGTACCGAAAAGCTGTTTGAGATTGCAATACAGCCCGAACTCTTGGAAAAGATAATATTGTGCAAGAAAAAGTGATGAATGAAGGCAGAGAGCCAACAAATAGAGAAGAGATTAATACCGAGAAAGATGATAATGGAATAATGAGGTGTTCCTACAGAATTTTGGTTCCAAACGTTCAAGAGCTTAAGGACGAGATCTTAGATGAAATTCATAGTTCGAGGAATAAGATTTAGGGCAAACCCTGAATGTGATAGTCAGGGAGGTCGCCATCAAGATAGAAGGAACCATAACATAATGAAATGAAAAACAAGGATTTTAACGTATAAGATAACCCTGTTATGGGAGAAGGATGAAACATTTCATACTGAGAAAACAGAAGTCGAGTAAGGAAAGGAGACCCGAGACGGTACTCCTATACGGCAATTCATGGACCTGTCTAAACAGAACTTATACTTTTATTCCCAACCACCACCTTGAGGAAACAATGCGGTAGGAAATTCTTTCATAACCTTTAAGTCGCTAAGCTCTCAGAGTTCCAAGAAATGGGTTGACCCAGTCGAGGCAAGAGCCTGGCTAAAGGAAATATAGGAATCATTTGAGATTCTAAATGATTGATGAAGCACAAAAGACTGTTTTTGTCACTTACCCCCCCCCTAAGAGAGAGGCCACCCGTTGGTGAAGGCCAAGAAAGGCACGGAGCCAGCGGTTATAATAAACTGATTAAAGTTCAGACAATTGTTTTCGGGAAAGTACTTCCCAAGGTTAGGGAGGTAGTGTAAAAGCTTTAGAACCACAACAAAAGCAGGACGAGTATGATGAATTATGAATCTAAGTTGTAAAAGTTGTCAAGATTCGTTCTGAGGACACGAATCTAGAATGACGGGATGTTTGAAATCAATGCTTATGTTGTGTTGGTTCATGTAATGGTTGTAATGGAAACGAAAATAAAGGACTAAAAAGGGCAGGAGTATAAAGGGATATAAAGGAAATAAAGTTGAGAAGTGATAAGGGAGTTAGGTATGAGAAACCCTAAGAAACCCTTACAATAAATATAGAGAAGTGTGTCATCATCAGCGTGATGGTGATTGATCATGAGATAAATTCAAGGTTTGAAGGCGTAAGCGATACGTATAGTTAATTCCCTTGAAGTTGACAGTATTCGATGAAAATTTGAGATAGATCGATTGATTAATAAGGAAACACGGATGGACTGAGGAGACAAGAAAGTAAGAAATTAGGAAAATTGGATGAAGGAAGTGACCTTCAAGAATGTGAAGTATAAGTAACGCATGTGAATTGATACCCAAAAAGGGATACGCCAGGTATGAAAGATATCCCCACATTGAGATGACTGTTGAGATAAACAACAAAAGTAAATAAGGATTTATTAAGAAGAAGTTCACATTGAACACGACCAATATCTTCCAAAACATCCATGTGATAATTACCAAATCAGGAAAGAAAAGCGGATAACCATTTTTTTTTCTTTTGGAGGCCATATTGATTGACCTCAGTGTGAATACAGATGTTATTGTGAAATTAGGCATATACTATCGAGGTGGGAATGATTGAATAAGACACCCTTTATCAGGGATATATGACTTGATTTATCCATGGAAGGGTGCATGTACCTTTTTAAAGGTGGAATTAAGGATAGGACATCGGTAACTTAAAATGAATCCTAGGAGAATGCATAAAGGTTGGCATTTCACCCTTAATAGGGATAGTAAGAGTTTTGACAATATGAATTGGAAAGGATTAAGGTAACAACAACCTTTAAGGATCAGTGGAGAAATTTTTCAGAAGTATATAGACAATGATTCTGGTATTAGTAAATGGTATCTTGATATGCCCTGTGCCTAGGGTGTACCAGATGAAGGATTTAAGGATAACCTTAGAGGTTTTACAAGGAAAAAGGTAATATTCAAAGTTCTCAAGAATAGAAATTTTGATAAAGAAAATATGACATAATTATAATAATGCCAGGTGGGCACGTGTTGAACCATAAGAAAGTATAGATCAACCCAATGAAGGTCGAGATTGGTGAAAACGAGAAGGACCCAAGATAAGAGACGTCCTAAGTATGATCGAGAGTCAGTCGTGACAATGTTCACATCTAAAGACTGAGGCAATGACTTATGGAAAAATGGTGATTTTTTTTTCTCACCGGGATTTAAGAAAAGCATTTTCACATAAGCAGTGATTGAAATGAGGTAGAAAATTTAGTTGGAGGTGGTTAAAATGACATTGATTGTAAGGAAATTTTACTATCAGGAAAGGCCAAAGAGGTGGCCGACACTTTAAATGTAAGAGGATAATTATAGGCGCTCATGCCAGAGGAATACAGTGATGATGGTTGAAGCCGTGAAGGTTGTATTATGGTTTGGAAGATTGATATTCCTTCTGATGACTGTGCAATACCAAACCGTAATAGTAGTTTGGTAAAGGTTTAATTCGTGTAATCGCCATGAGCGGGCTATCTATCTTAGAAGGTACTATCTTGAGATAAGCCAGGACCATGTTACGAAATGACTAAATGAACCTTTGAGATGCATGTCTCCCAATAAAGACATATGCTTAATAATGGTATTAACCTGCTATCATTGCTTTGATTGAAGCTCTTCTGCAGTTTTATCTGCTTCATGTCATGTATGTACGTCAGGATCGGGAGTGTTCTTCATGAATCATGAATGGTGATTATGTTACCTCCTTAGAAGAATTTGATACGATAGGTATGGACTCTGTATGGTTAGAAATTAAGATTTCGAGGAAAACAAATGACTACAGTAGGTCAGCAGTGGACCATAGTAATGCAACAATGATTCTGCGAGTAATGAGCCGATTACAAGCGTGAGAGTTGTATTGGAATGGATGTTGAGATTGAGTACCGCTAATCGGGTCGTGATGATGTATAAGTTATCATTGATAGACTAATTAAGTCGATTATTGTAATAACCCCAAAATTTTGAAATTTTTGTAACCCTTATGAATAGTGTTTTAGCTGAATGAGAAAACTTTTCATGCCACACTATGTAGGGGTTCTGTTATGGATATTCTGAGATTTTATTAGTACTCTATATGGTATATAAGTGTATGTAAAGATCATCAGAATCCAATTTCGAACACTTTGATTTTTCCCGGAAATCCACTAGATACGGAAAGAATTGAGTATAAGGTAACAGGATAAAAAGGATTTAAATTAAAGGATTATAAGAGAGGGTCATAAAAGGAATATAATATATTGAGAAAGGTTAAGGGAACCTAAGTAATAAGATCCCGGGTATGATCCCTCAAACGATAAACGAAAACGAAAGTTAAGCGAACCGTATAACAGATCAGCGGTCATTAGGCAAACAATTAGAAGCTAATCAAAGAGATTAGTGGGGATGATGTTATCCAACCAATAGAAAGAGGACAAAGGAGGGATGATGACATCACAAAGTTATGCAAGCATGACATAAGAAGGAAGGAAATGTGGTGGAATATTAACCACACAAAACCAAGGTTAATTTGGTAATTAACCTAAAACAAATCAAATAAGCAACCAACCAAAACAAATCAAAACAAAAACACAAAACATTTCATCTTCTCCAAGCTTTACTCTCGGCTTTTTACTATTTCAAAGAAAAGAATTTTCAAAATCCAAGTTCAAGGCTTCCTAAATTGGTAAGATAATTCCCTAGTATTCCTTATGCATAGTTATGGCTATTCTATGAGTTTAAGCCTCCAAATCATTCACAATCTTCTTCGAGAAATCAATGAAGAAGACAATGAATAGTGACTTCAAGAATTTTAACTTGATTTTCTTGTTTTTCCTTTAAGATCCAAGCATCCCTAAGTCATCTCAAGGCTTCTTAAGGCTTCCTAACTACTCACACCACTTCAAGGAAGGTATATCATCTCCAAACCCTAGCTTTACTTTGTTAAATAGGATGATTTTAGTTGTTATGGTGATATAGTAGCTTAATGCTTGTTGGTTTAGAAATTGGGTTGGAGTGGTAGTGAAATGGATGGTGAATCTTGTTGTTTTGGTTAAAAGAACTTAGGTATAGTTAAATTCAAGCTTAAGCATAAGTATAAATGTTAATATTTAATTGATTGGGGCTGTTATGATGTGGTATGGATGGAGTTTAGATTGGGATGTGATTGTGGCTTGATTATGGGTTGAATTGGAAGGGTATAAAATTGGGAAATCGCGTAAACATAGCTGTCATAATGTCCGATTTACCGTAGACTGTTTTTGTTCTTAACATCAGAACCCTTGAACTCACTGCTAGGTTTTGACCATTGCCATGTTTAGATAGTTCATGTTACGAGCTTCGTTTTGATATGTGGTTCGTTGGATTCCGATGAACGGTTTAGGAGAAACGGCCATTTTAAGTAACGACGTTTCGCGAACGAACCCTTACCCCTCGCCTTACTTTGAAACATAGATTAAAGACCTTAAAGGACTAATTAAAGTATGAAACATTTATGTAGGGTGTAATAGGCAGTTGGTGAGACACTCGCGAAGGAATCGCCTTAAAACTCGTAATGGTTAAATTATTAAAAATGGTGGAGCCGAGGGGACTCGAGTGACTTAAGAGAATCAGTAAGCGCAAAACGAGCGTTAGAGTCTGAGTTGGTTAGAGTATAGATTTACAAGTGACTTTGGTTTAATTCCAACTTACTTGTTGCTTATAGGTTACCAGACTCGTCCCGAGCCATTCATAACCCCCAGTCGCTCAGGCAAGTTTTCTATCCGTTATACTGTTGTTGTGATGTATACACTTGTATATGCATTATCTTGTAATAAATGCATGACGGTTATATTAGCAAATTCTTGCGATATATTGTAGCATGTGATATGGTGCATATGCATGCCTGTTTCGTATTCTTGCCATATATATCTGTTGGTTCAGTTGATAATACCTATGCTAGAGAATAGCGGTAAATTGCGTATACCCTTAGTATAGGGACCCAAAGGTGAAAACTTTTTCTAAAACCGGGAGTCGAGGATCCCGAGTAGATTTTATATATATATATATATATATGGTTATAGTTTTCACAACTATTAATCGAATAAGGGTTATTCGATAACTTTATATTATTTATTGAATATTATTTCGAATATTCATTCGAGGGCTTATGACTCCTTTTATTTTATTAATTGAATATTATTTGAATATTCATTTGAGGATGTATGACTCCTTTATTTTATTTAATGAATATTATTTATAATACTCATTCGAGGTATTATGACTCCGCTTATTACTGAAATATATTCTTTATTTTATTAAAGAATAAGGTGTCAATAATCAAACTTATTTTCGATTATTCAAATAAAGATAGTACTTTCATATAAGTATATCTTTGGTTATTTAATATCCATTTCAAGTATAAGTTTTAAAACTTCTACTTCGATTATTTTTATAAGGATTATCTTTATGAGAATATTATTTAAATAATAATATTCAGATATTTTCTAATATATCGGGAATGATTTATTTTAATAAATCAGCAGTACTCCAAACATTCTTAAAAATGTTTTCGAGTCTTCAAAATGATTTTTAAAGTTAGAGTGGACCCCAAAACTCATTTTTATATTTAATATCTTCCTTTCAAAGGGGATTTAAATACTCGCTCAAAACCTGGGGGATCCAGCTCTGTGGTGCATTTTACATTCGCAACGTGGTCGCTGTTTTGAGAAAACTAATGAATTGATTACTTACCCAACGTTCGGGAAGTAAGCCCATCTAATTGAGTCGGCATAAGCGACAGGCCGGGGTACGGTCTATCAAAGTGTAAGTGGCTGGGTGGCAGTCCATCAACGCGTAAGAGGCCGGGTGGCGGTCCAGCACAAGGTCCTTATGTGGCCAGGGTGATGACCGGTGGGGGATTCATCCATCTACTAGTAGAAAAGGTTACTTATTGGTATCTTTGCCTGATCAGCAAGATATCGGGTTTATGCCAAAATTCTTTTCTTTCCAAAATTCATTGGATATTGCAACTCTGTTCATACTTTACATGACAGAGGTTTTCAGGATATGTATGAGAGAGATATATATATATATATATATATGGATATATATATATATATCGGGACTTAATGAAGTATCTCGTAACTTCATTTCATTCAATAATATTTCAAAGATTGAATCTATTCAAGTCTTATCTTGTATTCTCATCTATGTGATGAACTTTTGAAACTAATTATAACTTGAACGGTGGTAGTTGAAGTAGTATTCGGAAAGATAATAAGTATATTGGAGTATCTTGTAACTTCATCTTTTAAACTTATATCTAGTAAATGATTATCTTGTGCATGTCAAAGATTTTCGGAAAAACGTTGAGACAAGGTTAGATATATGAGATCACCTTGCAACGATATTCTATACAGTTATAAATGAGAACTCTGTGTTTATTATGCATGGAAGAGGACTTCCAATATTTTGAAAAGTATATATATATATATATATATACTGAATATTTTGCGACTTCATCGCATTAAGATATCAACTTGGTTCATTTCTTCTTAACCAAGACTTTCTTGAGTACTATGAGAATGCTCATATATTGTAAGTTATAATAAATATTATTTTGGTGGGCTTTCTGCTCACCCTTGCTTTCTTCTTTCATCACACAACATCAGATAGACAAGATGAACAGGACCAAGCTCCCAATTCGTGAGCGGATAGGAAACGTTCCGCAGTTTTCTATAGGCATTGATGTCGCTGTAGCTGAGGTAGGAACTACCAATAGGCTAGGCTTTCAACTTTTGATGTATCAGATTATGTATATTTATGAATTGTAATAATGGCAAAGAAATGTAAGTTTATTCAGAAAACCTTTTAAGGTGCATTGGCAGATAATTGTGGAATAAAATGACTTGTGATTATTTTTGGATGTTCATCTCTGAGACTATAACGTGTGGTGTGTGTGTTTATTGTGGGGTCACAGTACAGAGTAGTTGATTAATTATTAAGATTGGGTGTTATTAAGGGAAATGGAACTCGTGACAACCCGGATCCCCGACCCCGGATTTGGGGGTGTTACAATTATCTTCCTATTGAATATTTATTCCTTCTTATGAATAGAGAGCCGTATTACTATACGAGGAAGGTTGCAGTGCAAGCATAGAATTCTAGTAACGATGATGTCTAGAATGAAATCCCAGATTCGATTTTCGCTGTCGAGGGAGTTTCAACGATGATTGTTTATAAGCTCGACCGAGAGCATGGGTCCATAGGATGAGGGACGGAATAGTAAATATTCAGGCACGTGAATTGCGATGTTATGAATACTTGATGTTGATATATATACACATATGTTTTGTTCTCCTATGACAAACCTCTATAGTTCAGAGGTAGATTTCAAGCCAGATATTTGTGGCAGTATTTTTTTCATATACAATTCTCTTCAATTCGTTCTTTTCTCTCCTTTTCATTTTGTATAAGCTGAGAAGAACAACCCTTCCAGAAGGGGAGGTATTGCCGAATGACTATCTATCTGTGTGATAAAAGCCTAGTAGGATACCACATGTTGTTTAAATGTTTGTCAAGTACTAAAGGCTGGCCACCTTCTGTACTAACTATGCGATATAACAAGTGTCCATGATCATAGTGATCTCTCAATAAATTTTTTTACTTCTATACGATGGATCAAGCTTTCAAAGATAGAAGCATCTAGAAAGGAGTAGTATCAGTGCGGTGGTATTCCGAATCTAACACGTTCGTGATACTAGGGTTGACGTGGTTATTAAAAGGTTATAGAATGCTAACGAGCAAAAGTATAACCAGTATAGTATTATGTACGGAAGATAGTAATGACTACGAACAAGAAAAGATGGAGTATTGAGAAATAAAAGCTTTAGTGCTAGAAGCTATGATGAGAGTCTGTGCAATAGACTTGAAAGAATTTAGAATGGTCACTTAGCACGGATTGAGTTTTCTTACGATAATAGATCATATGTCATTATCAAGATATCACCTTATGAGATCCTTGAGGGAACACAATGTCGATCTCCCTTATGTTAGGATGAAGTTGTAGAGCACAAGATGCTCGGACCCGAAGTGGTCCAATGGACCAAAGACATAGTGGATCTAATCAGAAGACGGATGACAGCAACCCCAGGATGGATAAAAGAGGTATGCTAATTTGACTCGAAAGGACAAAGAGTATGAAATAGGGGACCTAGTAATATTAAAGGTATCCCTTGGAAAGGATGGATGAGGTTCGGAAAGAAAGGAAAGCTAAGCCCACGAATTGTTGGACCCTTGGAGATATTAAGACGTATTGGGAAGTTAGCATATGAGCTAGCCCTACCCCCGAACCTGTATCAAGTTCATAACGTGTTTTACGTATCGATGTTAAGGAAGTGTAATCCGGATGCCAGACAAATAGGGGCGTATAAGCGCATAGACATGCAACCAGACGTTACCTATATGGAGCAACCGGGAAAGGTTATAGATTGAAAAGGAACAAGTGCTTAGGAGAAGGGTTATTAAACTAGTCAGAGTTTGATGGTAGAACCACAATGTGGGAAAATTGACTTGAGAGTTAGAAAGTGCAATGCTAGAAACGTACCCCCATTTGTTTTCTAATTGATTCCGGGACGGAATCCTTTTAAGGAGGGGAGACTGTAATAACCCCAAAATTTTTGGACTTTTTGTAACCCTTATGAATAGTGATTTTGCTGCTTATGCTGAATAAGAAAACTTTTCATGCCACACTTTGTAGAGGTTCTTCTATTGTTATTATGAGATCTTATTAGTACTCTATATGGTATATAAGTGTATGTAAAGATCGTCAGAATCCAAATTCGAACACTTTGATTTTTCCCGAAAATCCACCTGATATCGAAAGAATTGAGTATAAGGTAACAGGATAAAAAGCATTTAAATTCAAGGATTATAAGAGAGGATCATAAAAGGAATATAATGTATTGAGAAAGGTTAAGGGAACCCAAGTAATAAGATCTCGGGTATGATCCCTCAAACGATAAACGAGAACGAAAGTTAAGCGAACCGTATAATAGATCAGCGATCATTAGCCAAGTAATTAGGAGTTAATCAAAGAGGTTAGTGATGATGATGTCATCACACCAAAAAGAAGAAGACAAGTGTGGGAAGTTGACATAGGAGGATGACATAAGCATGACCAAAAAGGGTGTTGGTTGATTATAAACCATACAAATTTTACCATGGTTAAAAGGTTAATTAACAAAATAAAAGGGAAACAACCAAAAAAAACAAATCACAAATCACAAAACACAAGTTGACTTCACCTTTCCAACAAGAAGCTCTCGGCTTCATCTCTTTTTCAAAGAAAGAAAAACTCAAATTCAAGTTCCAAGCCTTGTTAATTAGTGAGGTAATTATCTTAGGTTCCTTGTACATAGATATAGATATCCTATGAATCTAAGCTTCAAATTCCTTCACAATCTCTTCCTATAATTCATGGAAGAAGAGAGTGAATAGTGTTTTTCAAGAACTTGAAATTTTGATCTTGTGTTTTTGTTTAGATAAAGCTTTAGTAAGGATTTTCCAAGGTTGTTTCAAGCTCATTAGTTACTCCTACTCACAAGGAAGGTATAATCTCTTAACCTAGTATAATTATTTAATGTTAAGAAGCTTGTTATGAGTAGTATAGTTCATGAGAGGCATGATTATTGTGTATTTAGAGATTGGTTGGTTTTGTGATGTTTTTGGAGTTGTAAATCTTGATTATTAGTTAATGAACTTAAGTAAGCTCTTAGTTCATGATTGAGAAGTAGTATAAATTGGAAATCTTGAGATGTTGGGGCTGTTGTAGTAGTGTATGGATGGAGTTTGGTTGTAATAATGATTGTGGGTTGATTGTGGATTGATTGGGAGTAGTATAATATTTGGTAATCGCGTAAATATAGCCGTCGTAATGCCCGATTTACCTTAGACTGCTTTTGTTCTTAACATCAGGACCCGTGAACTCACTGTTAGGTTTTTACCATTGCCATGATTAGATAGTTCATGTTACGAGCTTCGTTTTGATATGTGGTTCGCTTGAATCCGATGTACGGTTTAGGAGAAACGACCGCTTTGAGTAACGGCGTTTCACGACCGAACCATTTCCCCTCGCCTTACTTTGAAACCTTGGTTAAGACCCTTAAATGACTAATTGGAGTATGAAACAATTATGTAAAGTGGATTAGGCAGTTGGTAGAGTACTCGCGAAAGAATCGTCTTAAAATTCTTAATGGTTAATTTATTAAAAATGGTGGAGCCGAGGGTACTCGAGAGACTTAAGTGAATCGTCAAGCGTATAAGCGACCATAAGAGAACGTTAGAGTCTAATTTGTTAAAGTCTAGTTTCTTAAGCAACTTGGGTTAATTCCTACTTATATGTTGTTTATAGGTTATTAGACTCTTCCCAGGCCTTATACCAACCCCATTCGCTCAGGCAAGTTTTCTACCCGTTATACTGTTGTTGTGATGTATATATGCATATGCATTATCTTGTGATAAGTTCATGATTGTTATTAGCAAATCTTGCGATATATTGGAGCATGCTGATATGGTATATATGCATGCCTGTTTCGTAATCTTTATATCTAATTGTTGATTTAAATGCTTATAAGTTGCATAATACATATGCTAGAGATAAGCAGTAGTTGCGTATACCCTTAGTATAGGGGACCCAAAGGTGAACATTTTTTAAACCGGGAGTCGATGTTCCCGAGTATAATATATATATATATTTATATATATATAGATATAGTTTTCAAAACTATTAATCGAATAAGGTTTATTCGATAACTTTATTTTATTTAATGAATATTATTTTGAATATTCATTTGAGGACTTATGACTCCGCTTATTTTATTAAATGAATATTATTTTGAATATTCATTCGAGGACTTATGACTCCGCTTCTTTTATTAAATAATATTATTTATTTTATTAAAGAATAATGTTTCGATAATCAAACTTATTTTCGATTATTCAAAAAAAGATCGTAATTTCGTATAAGTATATCTTTGGTTGTTTATTATTCATTTCAAGTATAAGTTTTAAAACTTCTACTTCAATTATTTTTATAAGGATTATCCTTATGGGTATATTATTTAAATAATAATATTCAGATATTTTCTAATATATCGGGACTGATTTATTTCATTAAATCAGCATTACTCCAAACATTCTTAAAAATGTTTTCGAGTCTTCAAAATGATTTTAAAAGTTAGAGCGGATCCCAAAACTCATTTTTATATTTAAGATCTTCCTTTCAAAGGGGATTTAAATACTCGCTCAAAACCTGAGGGATCCGGCTCTGTGGTGTATTTTATATTCGCAACGAGGTTGCTGTTTTGATAAATGAATTGATTACTTACCCAACGTTCGGGAAGTAAGTCCATCTAAATTGAGTCGGCATAAGCGACAGGCCGGGGTATGGTCTATCAAAGTGTAAGTGGCTGGGTGGCAGTCTATCAACACGTAAGAGGCCGGGTGGCGGTCCAGCACAAGGTCCTAATGCGGCCAGTGTGATGATTGGTGGGGGATTTATCCATCTACTAGTAGAAAAGGTTACTTATTGGTATCTTTGCCTGATCACCAAGATATCAGGTTTATGCCAAGGTTTTCTCCTTTCCAAATTCATTGGACATTGCAACTCTATTTAAAATTTTCATAACAGAGGTTTTCAAGGAGTGTATGAAATGTATATATATAGGTGTATATATATATCGGGACTTAAGGAAGTATCTCGTAACTTCATTATTTATAATGATATTTCAAAGATTAAGTCTATTCAACTCTTTTCTTGTAGTCTCATCTATGTGATGAACTTTTGAAACTGATGATACCTTGAACGGTGGTAGTTCAAGTAGTATCCGGAAAAGATATAAGTATATTGGAGTATCTTGTAACTTCATCTTTTCAACTTATATCTGGTTAATGATTATCTTATGCATGACAAAGATTTTCACAAAAATGTTGAGACAAGGTTAGATATTTGAGATCACCTTGCAATGATATTTGTATACAGTTATAAACTGGAACTCTGTGTATATTATGCATGGAAGAGGACTTCCAAGATTTTGAAAAGTATATATACATATATACTGAATATTTTGTGACTTGGTCGCGATAAGGTATCAAACTATGTTCGTTTCTTCTTGACCAAGACTTTCATGAGTACTATGAGAATGCTCATATATTGTTAATTATTATACATATTATTTCGGTGGGCTTATTGCTCACCCTTGCTTTCTTCTTTTATCACACAACAACAGATAGACAAGATGAACATGATCAAGCTCCCAATTCGTGAGCGGATAGGAAACGTTCCGCAGTTTCCTGTAGGCGTTGATGCCGTTATAGCTGAGGTAGGATCTACCAATAGGCTAGGCTTTCAACTTTTGATGTACCAGACTTATGTATATTTATCAATTGTAATAATGGCAAGGAATATGTAAATTATTCAGAAACCCTTTTTAAGGTGAAATGGTTTATAATTGTGGAATAAAATGACTTGTGTTATTTTTGGTATTCATCTCTGAGACTATAACTTGTGGTGTGTGTGTATATTGTGGGGTCACAATACGCAGTAGTTGGTTGACTGTTAAGATTAAGTATTGATAAGAGAAATGGAACTCGTGACAACCCGAATCCCCGACCCCGGATTTGGGGGTGTTACATCATCTTCCACTAACTCCTTTGTTTATTATTAGCCTAGAAAAATATCAAGACAACCCATCATTATCCACCACATTATTCCACCAACAGAAGAAAGCAAAAGCATTTCCTCCCCCATTTCCATTGCTCTCTGCCAAAACAGAACTAGCACATTAAAACTGCTGTATCTCCTTCATTTCTCACTCAAATGTTGTGTTCTATAACTCGTTGGAAAGGTATTGAGATGGCCTACAACTCTTGTTCACAAGTTTCTTCCAAATAAGCATGCTAAGACCCTCAGTTTTACAGTTCTTTCAATCGGACTTTTAGAAACTTTAAAGCCTAACTTTGTGTTCTTGATTTCTTTGGAAAGATCAAGCTTTTAGGAGGCTCCCTAAGGCTTCCTAGAAACTTAACACCTCCCAAGGAAGGTATAAACTTCAAACCCTAGCCTTTACTTTGATTATTAGTGATTTTGATGGTTGGTTTTCTAAATGAGAAGCATGACCTTTGATTATTAGTAGTTTGATTTGGATTTGGAATGATTTGGTGAATGAATCTTGTTATAGTTAATTAAACTTGATTGTGGTTGGTTGAGATGAAGAATCTGGAGAATAAGGACTGGTATAGTATTATTTAGTTGAGGTTTTGATGTGTTAATAATTGTGGGTTGTTTGGTGAGTTTTTGGTGTAGTGAGAAACTTGGAAAACTCGTAAATATAGCCGTCGTAATGCCCGTTTTTCTTAGACTGTTGTACATGAATCTCGGACCAGATAACTCACTGACCAATCTGTAACATTGCCATGATTAGCTAGAGCGTGTCGTAATCTTCGTTTTGATATGTGGTGTAACACCCCCAAATCCGGGGTCTGGGATTCGGGTTGTCACGAGTTCCATTTCCCTTATCAATACTTAATCTTAACAGTTAACTAACTACTGAGTACTGTGACCCCACAATATATACACACACACACCACAAGTTATAGTCTCAGAGATGAATACCAAAAATAACACAAATCATTTTATTCCACAATTATAAACCGTTATACCTTAAAAGGGTTTCTGAATAAATTTATAATTCTTTGCCATTATTACAATTTATATAGATACATAAGTCTGGTACATCAGAAGTTGAAAGACTAGCCTATTGGTAATTTCTACCTCAGCTATAGCGGCATCAACGCTTCCAGAAAACTACGAAACGTTTCCTAACCGCTTGCGAATTGAAAGCTTGGTCATGTTCATGTTTTCTATCTGTTGTTGTGTGATAAAAGAAGAAAGCAAGGGTGAGCAACAAGCCCACCGAAATAATATGTATAATAATTAACAATATATGAGCATTCTCATAGTACTCATGAAAGTCTTGGTCAAGAAGAAATGAACCAAACTGATATATTAACGCGACCAAGTCACAAAATATTCAGTATATATATACATATATACTTTTTATAATCTTTGAAATCCTCTGACATGTATAATATACACAGAGTTCCAGTTTATAACTGTATAAAAAAATTGTTGCAAGGTGATTTCATATATCTAACCTTGTCTCAACGTTTTTCTGAAAATCTTTGACATGCATAAGATAATCATTTACTAGTTATAAGTTTAAAAGATGAAGTTACAAGATACTCCAATATACTTATATCTTTTCCAAATACTACTTGAACTACCACCGTTCAAGTTATAATCAGTTTCAAAAGTTCATCACACTGATAAGACTACAAGATAAGACTTGAATAGATTCAAACTTTGAAATATCATTTGTAAGAAATGAAGTTACGAGATACTTCATTAAGTCCCAATATATATATATACCTATATATATATACATTTCATACACTCCTTGAAATCCTCTGTTATGAAAATTATAAACAGAGTTGCAATATCCAATGAATTTGGAAAGGAGAAAACCTTGGCATAAACCTGATATCTTGCTGATCAGGCAAAGATACCAATAAGTAACCTTTTCTACTATTAGATGGACGAATTCCCCACTGGCCATCACCTTGGCCGTAATAGGACCTTATGCTGGACTGCCACTCAGCCACTTACGCATTTGATGGACTCCCACTGAACCACTTACACTTTCATGGATGCCCACTGAGCCCATGTTGCTTATGCCGACTCAATAGATGGACTTACTTCCCGAACGTTGGGTAAGTAATCAATTCATTTATCGAAACAGCAACCTCGTTGCGAATATAAAATATACCACAGAGCCGGATCCCTTAGATTTTTGAGCGAGTATTCAAGTCCCCTTCAAAAGGAAGATCTTAAATATAAAAATGAGTTTTGGGATCCGCTCTAACCTTTAAAATCATTTTGAAGACTCGAAAATATTTTTAAGAATATTTGGAGTAATGCTGCTTTAATGACATAAATCAGTCCCGATATATTAGAAAATATCCGAATATTATTATTTAAATAATATTTCCATAAAGGATAATCTTTATAAAAATAATTGAAGTAGAAGTTTTAAAACTCATTTTTGAATTGAATAATAAATAACCAAAGATATACTTATACGAAAGAACTATCTTTATTTGAATAATCGAAAATAAGTTTGATTATCGAAACATTATTCTTTAATAAGATAAAGAATATTATTTAGTAAATAATCGGAGTCATAAGTCCTCGAATGAATATTCAAAATAATATTCATTAAATATAATAAACTGAGTCATAAGTCCTCGAATGAATATTCAAAGTATTATTCATTAAATAAAATAACCTGAGTCATAAGTCCTCGAATAAATATTTAAAGTAATATTCATTAATAAAAATAAAGTTATCGAATAAACCTTATTCGATTAATAGTTTTGAAAACTATATCTATATATATATAAATATATATAATATACTCGGGAACATCGACTCCCGGTTTTAGAAAAATGTTCACCTTTGGGTCCCCTATACTAAGGGTATACGCAATTACTGCTTATCTCTAGCATATGTATTATGCAACTATAAGCATTGAAATCAACAGATAGATATCAAGATTACAAAACAGACATGCATATATCCCATATCAGCATGCTTCAATATATCGCAAGATTTGCTAATTAACCATCATGCATCTATCACAAGATAATGCATATACATATATTTACATCACAACAACAGTATAACGGGTAGAAAACTTGCCTAAGTGACTGGGGGTGGTAAAAGTCCTGGGATGAGTCTGATAACCTATAAACAACATATAAGTTCGAATTAAACCAAAGTCGCTTAAGAATCTATATTTTAACCAACTAGACTCTAATGCTCGTTTTTGCGCTTAACGATTCACTTAAGTCGCTCGAGTACCCTCGACTCCACTATTTTTAATAAATTAACCATTAAGAGTTTTAAGGCGATTCATTCGCGAGTGCCTTACCAACTGCCTAATACACTTTACATAAATGTTTCATACTCCAATTAGTCATTTAAGGTCTTCAACCAATGTTTCAAAGTAAGGTGAGGGGTAATGGTTCGTTCGCGAAACGCCGTTACTTAAAACGGTCGTTTCTCCTAAACCGTACATCGGATTCAAACGAACCACATATCAAAACGAAGCTCGTAACATGAACTATCTAATCATGGCAGTAGTCAAAACCTAACAGTGAGTTCTCGGGTCCTGATGTTAAGAACAAAACAGTCTAAAGAAAATCGGACATTATGACGGCTATGTTTACGCGATTACCAATTTTTATCCTACTCCAAATCAACCACCAATCAACCACAATTCAACCATACAACCAAACTCCATACATACAATGCTACAACAGCCCCAACAACTCAATATTTCCAATTTACACTACTTCCCAATCATGAACTAAAAGCTTACATAAGTTCTTTAACTAATCAACAAGATTTACAACTCCAAACACATCACGAAACCAACACATCTCTAAATACACAATAATCAAGCTTCTCATGAACCATACCAAACATACTAACTATAATTTATACAAAAGTAGGGCTAGGATATCAAATTATACCTTCCTTGGTGAGTAAAAGTAACTAGGGAGCTTGGAATCACCCTTAAAAATCCTTACCAAAGCTATATCTAAACAAAAACACAAGATCAAAATCTCAAGTTCTTGAAAAATACTATTCACCAAGAACTTTGATGAATTGATTAGCTATGATAATCATGGAATCTTGAGCTTAAACTTATGGCTCATCTAAGTTATGAATTATAGAAGCTAAAGAAACAAACCTCTTGAATTATGAAGGTGTGTAGCTTAAGTTTTGAAAAATCTCCCTTGCTTTCCATGGAAAAGCAGAGAGCTTTCTTGAAGAAAAAGGGAAGTCAAGTTGTGTTTTTGTGATTTGTTTTGCTTGCCTTGGTTGGTTGCTTTGTTTTGATTAATTACTTTTAACCATGGTGAATTTTGTGTGGTTTAGAATCAACCAACAACACACTTCTCTTTTGGTCATGCTTAAGTCATCATGCTATGTCATCCTCCCACACTTGTCCTCTTCTTGTTGGTGAGATGACATCACTCCCCACTAACCCTTTGATTAACTCCTAATCACTTGGCTAATGACCGCTGATCTGTTATACGGTTCGCTTAGCTTTCATTTTCGTTTATCGTCTGAGGGATCATACCCGGGATCTTATTACTTGGGTTCCCTTAACCTTTCTCAATACATTATACTCCTTTTATGATCCTCTCATATAATCCTTGAATTTAAATCCTTTTTATCATGTTACCTTATACTCAATTCTTTCGGTATCTGGTGGATTTTCGAGAAAAATCAAAGTGTTCGAATTTGGATTCTGACGATCTTTACATACACTTATATACCATACAGAGTACTAATAAGATCTCAGAATAACAATAAAAGAACCCCTACATAGTGTGACATGAAAAGTTTTCTTATTCAGCATAATCAGCAAAAACACTATTCATAAGGGTTACAAAAAGGTTCAAAATTTTAGGGCTATTACATGTGGTTCACTTGGTTCCGATGTACGGTTTAGGAGAAACGACCATTTTAAGTAACGACATTTCGCAAACGAACCTTTACCCCTTTCTTTACTTTGAGACCTTGTTTAAGGCCCTTAAAAGAGTAATTAGATTTTGAAACAATTATATAAGGTGGATTAGGAAGTTGGTAAAGAACTCGCGAAAGAGTCACCTTAAAATTCGTAATGATTAATTTATTAAAATTAGTGGAGCCGAGGGTGTGCGAATGATTAACGCAAATCGTTAAGCGTATAAGCGAACGTTAGGGTCTAAGTGGATAAAGTCTAGTTTCTTAAGCGACTGTGGTTTAATTCCGGCTTATGTTGTTGTTCAAAGGTTACCGGACCCACTCTAAGCTTAAGTCTACCCCGGAGCACTCAGGCAAGTTTTCTACCCGTTATACTGTTGTTGTGATGTATATATGTATATGCATTATCTTGTGATAAGTGCATGATTATTATTAGCAAAGTCTTGCGATATATTGGAGCATGTGATATGATATTTATATGTGTGCCTGTTTCGTAATCTTGATATCTAATTGTTGATTCAAATGCTTATAAGTTGCATAATACCTATGGTAGAGATAAGCAGTAGTTGCGTATACCCTTAGTATAGGGAACCCAAAGGTGAACATTTTCTAAATCGGGAGTCGATGTTCCCGAGTATAATATATATATATATATATATATATTTATTTATTTATTTATTTATATATTTATATATGGATATAGTTTTCAAAACTATTAATCGAATAAGGTTTATTCGATAACTTTATTTTATTTAATGAATATTATTTTGAATATTCATTCGAGCACTTATGACTCCGCTTATTTTATTAAATAATATTCTTTATTTTACTAAAAAATGATGTTTCTATTATTCAAATAAAGATCGTACTTTCGTATAAGTATATCTTTGGTTAATTATTATTCATTTCAAGTATGAGTTTTAAAACTTCTACTTCAATTATTTTTATAAAGATTATCCTTTATGGGAATATTATTTAAATAATAATATTCAGATATTTTCTAATATATCGAGACTGATTTATTTTATTAAATCAGTATTACTCCAAACATTCTTAAAAATGTTTTCGAGACTTCAAAATGATTTTAAAAGTTAGAGCGGATCCCAAAACTCGTTTTCAGATTTAAAATCTTCCTTTCGAAGGGGATTTAAATACTCGCTCAAAACTTAAAGGATCCGGCTCTGTGGTGTATTTTATATTCGCAACGAGGTTGCTGTTTTGAGAAAACAATTTGATTACTTGCCCAATGTTCGGGAAGTAAGTCCATCTAATTGAGTCGGCATAAGCGACAGGCCGGGGTACGGTCTATGAAGGTGTAAGAGGCTGGGTGACAGTCCATCCACGCGTGAGTGGCCGGGTAACGGTCTAGCGCGAGGTCCTAATGCGGCCAGGGTGATGACCGGTGAGGAATTCATCCATCTACATTAGAAAAGGTTACTTAATGGGTATATTTGCCTGATCAACAAGATATCGGGTTTATGCCAAAATTCTTTTCTTTCCAAATTCATTGGATATTACAACTCTGTTCATACTTTACATGACAGAGGTTTTCAGGAAATATATGAGAGATATATATGGATATATATATCGGGACTTAACGAAGTATCTCATAACTTCATTTCTTTTGAATGATATTTCAAAGATTGAATCTATTCAAATCTTATCTTGTAGTCTCATCTATGTGATGAACTTTTGAAACTGATTATACCTTGAACGGTGGTAGTTCAAGTAGTATTCGGAAAAGATATAAGTATATTGGAGTATCTCGTAACTTCACCTTTTCAACTTATATCTGGTTAATGATTATCTTATGCATGACAAAGATTTTCAGAAAAATGTTGAGACAAGGTTAGATATATGAGATCACCTTGCATCGATATTTTTATACAGTTATAAGCTGGAACTCTGTGTATTTTATGCATGGCAGAGGATTTCAAAGATTTTGAAAAGTATATATGTATATATATATTGAATATTTTGCGACTTTGTCGCATTAAGATATCAAACTTGGTTCATTTCTTTTTGACCAAGACTTTCATGAGTACTATGATGAGAATGCTCATATATTGTTAATCATTATACATATTATTTTGGTGGGCTTGTTGCTCACCCTTGCTTTCTTCTTTCATCATACAACAACAGATAGAAAAGATGAACAGGACCAAGATTCCAATTCGCAAGCGGTTAGGAAACTTTCCGCAGTTTTCTGGAAGCGTTGATGCCGCTGTAGCTGAGGTAGGAATTACCAATAGGCTAGGCTTCCAACTTTTGATGCACCAGACTTATGTATCTATATGAATTGTAATAATGGCAAGGAAATGTAAATTTATTCAAAAACCCTTTTGAAGTATAATGACTTGTAATTGTGGAATAAAATGAATTTTGTTATTTTTGGTATTCATCTCTGAGACTATAACTTGTGGTGTGTATGTGTGTATATTGTGGTGTCACAGTACGAAGTGGTTGGTTGTTTATTAAGATTAAGAGTTATTAAGGGAATTGGAACTCGTGACAACCCGTATCCTCGACCCCGGATTTGGGGGTGTTACAGAAATGGTATCAGAGCTAAGCGTTATAAACCTCAGAGATGATACATCGTTAAAATGATAATTTCGCTAAGATAATAAGAACTCTTGCCAAGTTCATAGTCGGACTACCTAACGTAGTATTGACGGTTAAAACCCTTATGGGAACCCTTATAAATATCGTGATAGAAGCGTAGTTCATTATCGTATATGGTAGCGGGACTCCGAACCCTGAAGTTCAAGAGCAATAACATGATAATGTTTTACTACATATTGGGGATCAGATTGTGGATCCAATAGAGCACCCTAATGAGGGACCGGATGATATTCATATTGAGGATGTAGTTATTGAGGATGTTGTCCCCGAAGGGATTGTTGCTGAGAAGGATCCCGTGGGGGATCCTAACAAGACTGAAGAGATGATCACTGAGGAATTGATAACCATGGTTAGAGTGACTACCAGAGGTAGGATTGGTCGGTCACTACCGGAGGTTCGTTCAAGTTTGTAAAGATAGTAGCCCCTTTAACACGGCCTACTCGCAAGACTGAGAAGTGCGAATGGACAAAGAAATACGAGAGCAGCTTTCAAGAGCTGAAGCAAAGATTGGTGAAAACCCCTATATTGGCGTTGCCAGATGGAAAAAGGAGATTTTGTGATTGGTAGTGACGCTTCGCATAAGGAATTAGGATGCTTATTATACAACACAGCAAGGTAATCATGTACGCGTCAAGATAATTAAGGGAATATAAAATTTGATATCCCCACCTATGAGCTTGGGCTCGTGGCAATAGTTTTGCCCTAAAGATTGGAGGCACTACTTGTATGGAGATAAGTGCGAGATTTACACAAACCATAAGAGCTCAAGTATATTTCCACACAGAAAAAGCTCAAAATGCGCCAGAGGAGGTGGTTAGAGCTAATCAAGGATTACGAGTATGAGATTCTTTATCATCCAGGAAAAGCCAATATGGTAGCTAATGCCCTTGGTAGAAAGGAGAAACTCAATATGATAATGTCTTCGGGAGAGTTGATAAAAGATTTTGAGAAAATGGAAATAGAAGTGAAGGTAACCGGAGCCGGTACCGAAAAGCTGTTGAGATTTGCAATGCAGCCCGAATTACTAGAAAATATCGTATGGTGCCAAGAAAAAGGGATGAATGACGGCAAAGCGCCAATGACTGAAGAAGAGATTAATACCGAGAAAGATGATAAGGGAATAATGAGGTATTCCTGCAGAATTTGGATTCCAAACATTCAAGAGCTTAAACATGAGATCTTAGATGAAAGCCATAGTTTGAGGAATAAGATTTAGGGAAAACCCTGAGTTTGATAGTCAGGGAGGTCGCCATCAAGATAGAAGGAACCCATAACATAATGAAGTGGAAAACAAGGATTTTAATGTATAAGATAACCCCGATTATGGGAGAAGGATGAAACATTTCATACTAAGAAAAGAGAAGTCGAGCAAGATAGGGAGAACCAGGACGGTACTCCTATGGGAAAAATCATGGACCTGCCTAAACAGAACTTATACTTTTACCTCCCAACCACCACCCCGAGGAAGCAATGCGGTGGGAAATTCTTTCAGGACCTTTAAGTCGCTAAGCTCTCAGAGTTCCAAGGAACAGGTTGACCTAGTCGAGGCAAGAGCCTGGCTAAAGGAAATATAGGAATCATTTGAGATTCTAAATGATTGACAAATCACAAAAGACTGTTTTTTTCACTTACCCTCCTAAGAGAGAGGCCACCCGCTGGTGAAAGGCCAAGAAAGGCACGGAGCCAGAGGTTATAATAAACTGATTAAAGTTCAGACAATTGTTTTCGGGAAAGTACTTCCCAAGGTTATGGAGGTAGTGTAAAAGCTTTAGAGCCAGAACAAAAGTGGACGAGTATGATGAATTATGAATCTAAGTTGTAAAAGTTGTCAAGATTCATTCTGAGGACACGAATCCAGAATGACGGGATGTTTGAAATCAATGCTTATGTCGTGTTGATTAATGTAATGGTTGTAATAGAAATGAAAATAAAAGACTGAAAAGGGAAGGAGTATAAAGGGATATAAAGGAAATAGAGTTGAGAAGTGATAAGGGAGTTAGGTATGGGAAACCCTAAAAAACCCTTGCAATAAATATAGAGAAGTGTGTCATCATCAGCGCGATGGTGACTGATCATGAGATAAATTCAAGGTTTGAAGGCGTAAGCAATACGTATAGTTAATTCCCTTGAATTTGAGAGTATTTGATGAAACTTTGATATAGATCGATGGATTAATAAGGAAACACAGATGGACTGAGGAGACATGATAACAAGAATTTAGGAAAATGGGATGAAGGAAGTGACCTTCAAAAATGTGAAGTGTATGTAACACCTGTGGCTTGATGCCCAAAAGGGAGACTCTAGGTATAATAGGTATTTCAACATTGAGATGACTGTTGAGATAAATAACAGAGGTAAATGAATAGTTAGAACTAAGAAGTTCACGTTGAACACACCCAATATCTTCTAGAACATCCCTTCTATCATTACCAAATCATGCAAGAAAAGCATATAACCATTGTTATCTTTTGGAGGCCATATGGATTAACCTCAGTTTGGAAAAGGATGTTACCATGACACTAAGTATAGACTATCGAGGTGGGAATGATTGAATAAGATACCCTTGTCAGGGATAGATGAATTGATTTATCAATGGAAGAGTGGAAGTACCTTTTAAAGGTGGAATTAAGGATAGAACCTCGATAACTTGAGATGAACCATGGGGGGAATGCATAAAGGTTGGCATTTCACCCTTAATGGGGACATTATGAGTTTGGGTGGTACATAATGAAGGACTAAGGCAAAAACAACCTTTAAAGATCAGTGGAGAAAGTTTTTAGAACTATATAGACAATAGTTCTAGTATTAGTAAATGGTATCTTGATATGCCATGTACCTAGGGAGTACCTGATGAAGGATTTAAGGATAACCTTAGAGGTTTTACAAGGAGAAAGGTAATATTCAAAGTTCTCAAGAATAGAAAGTTTGATAAAGAAAATATGACGTAATAATAATAATGCCAAGTGGGGCACATGTTAAACCAAGAGAAAGTATAGATTGAACCAATGAAGGTCAAGATTGGTAAAAACAAGAAGGACCTAAGATAAAAGATTTCCTAAGTATGACCGAGAGTCAGTCGTGACAATGTTAACTTCTAAAGACCGAGGCAATAACTTTTGGAAAAAATTGTGATATTTTTTTTCTCACCAAAGCGTAAGGAAGAGCGTTTTCGCACAAGCAGTGATTGGAAATGAGGTAGAAAATTTAGTTGGTTATCATTCAAAACACATTGATTATAAGGAACTATTACTATCAGGAAAGGCCAATATGGTGGCCGGCACTCTAAATGTAAGAGAGAAATTATAGGCGCTCATGCCAAGGGAATACAGTGATGAGGGTTAAAGTCGTGAAGGTTGTATTATGGTGTGAAAGATTGACATTCCTTCTGATGATTGTGTGATACTCAACCGTAATAGTAGTTTGGTAAAGATTTAATTTACGTTATCGTTGTGAGTGGGCTACTTATCTAAAAAGGTCATATCTTGAGATAAACCAGGACCATGTTACGAAAGGACTAAATAAACCTTTGAGCTCCATATCTCCAAATAAAGACATATGGTTAATAATGGTGTTAACCTACTATCATTGCTTTGATTGAAACTCTTCTGTAATTTTATCTACTTCATGTCATATGACGTCAAGTTCTGGATTGTTCTTCATGAATCATGAACGGTGATCATGTTGCCTCCTTAGAAGAATTCGATACGATAGTTATGGACTCTGAATGGTTAGATATTAAGATTCCAAGGAAAAAAAATGACTACCGTAGGTCCGTGGTGGACTATAGTAATGCATCAACGATTCTTTGAATAATGAGACGATAAAAACAGTGAGAGTTGTATTGTAATAGATGTTAAGATTGAGTACCCCTAATCGGGTCGTGGTGATGCATAAGTCATCATTGATAGACTAATTAAGTCGATTATCTACCAATTGAATATTTATTCCTTCTTATCAATAGAGAGTCGTATTACTATACGAGGAAGGTTGCGGTGCAAGCATAGAATTCTAGTAACGATGATGTCTAGAATGAAATTCCAGAATCGAATTTCGATGTCGAGGGAGTTTCAAAGGTGATTGTGTATAAGCTCGAGCAAGAGCATGGGTCCATAGAATGATGGACGGAATAGCAAAAATATTTAGGCATGTGAAATGCGATGCTATAATACTTGATGTTGATATATATACATATATGTTATGTTCTCCTATGACAAACCTCTATAGTTCAGGGGTAGATTCCAAACCAGATATTTTGTGGCAGTATTTTTTTTATATACAATTCTCTTCAATTCGTTCTTTTCTCTCCTTTTCATTTCATGTAAATGAGAAGAACAACCCTTCCAGAAGGGGCGGTATTGCCGAATGACTATCTGTGTGATAGAAGCCTAGTAGGATACCACATGTTGTTTAATTGCTTGTCAAGTACTAAAGGCTGGCCACCTTCTGTACTTACTATGCAATAGAACAAGTGTTCATGATCAAAGTGATCTCTCAATAAATTCTTTTACTTCTATACGATGAATCAAGCTTTCAAATATGGAAGCCGCTAGAAAGGAAGTAGTATCAGTGCGGCGGTATTCCGATTCTAACGTGTTCGTGATACTAAGGTTGACGCGATTATTAAAAGGTTATAGAACGCTAACGAGCAAAAGTATAACCAGTATAATATTAGGTACGGAGGATAATAACGATTACAAATTAGGAAAGAGTGGGTATTGATAAGCGAAAGCTATAAAGCTAGATGATATAATGAGAAGTCTGTGTGATAGACTTGAAAGGAATTTGGAATGATCACTTAGCACGGATTGAGTCTTCTTACAACGATAGATGATATGTCAGTATCGAGGTGTCGCCTTATGAGATCCTTGAGGGAAGACAATGTCGATCTCCCTTATGATAGGATGAAGTTGGAGAGCACAAGATGCTCGAACAAAAGTGGTCCAAAGAACCAAAGATATAGTGGATCTAATCAGAGGATGACTGGTAGAAACCCCGGGATGGACAAAAGAGGTATGCTAATTTGACTCGGAAGGATAAAGAGTATGAAATAGGGGACCTAGTAATGATTAAGTTATCCCTTGGAAAGGATTGATGAGGTTCGGAAAGAAAGGAAAGCTAAGTCCACAATTTGTTGGACCCTTGGAGATATTAAGACGTATTGGGAAGTTAATATATGAGCTAGCCCTACCCCCGAACCTGTAGCAAGTTCATAACGTGTTCCACGTATCAATGTTAAGGAAGTGTAATCCGGATGCCAGACATATAGGGGCATATGAGCGCATAGACATGCACCCAGACGTAACCTATATGGAGCAACCAGGAAGGGTTATAAATCGAAAAGGAACAAGTGCTTAGGAGAAGGGTTATCGTGCTGGTCAGGGTTTTGTGACAGAACCACCATGTGGGAAAATTGACTTAAGAGTTAGAAAGTACAATATTAGAAAAGTATCCCCAACTATTTTCTATTTGATTCCGGGACAAAATCCTTTTAAGGTGGGGAGACTGTAATAACCCCAATTTTTGGAATTTTTGAAACACTGATGAATATTAACTTTTGCTGATGATGCTGATTAACAAAAATTATCAGATCACACTATATAGGAGTACTGTTATGGAAATTCTGAGCTTATATTAGTATTGGAGAGTGAAAATAAGTGTATGTAAAAGCTGTCGGATTTCGAAAACGAGCACTTTTATTTTTCCCCGAGATTTCCACCAGACATTAAGGGATTTATGGAATTAATATTAAGCTGAAGGATTTTAAATTCAAGGATTATAAAGGAGAATTAATTTAGGCATTAAAAATACCAAGAAGATTTTATCAATAAAACCATTGAGGTATTTAACCAAACGATCAACGAGATTGAGTAATAACCGGACAAAAAAATGAATAACGACTCTTGTAAATACCTTTGCAAGTGGCAAGGCAAGTGGATGGTTGATCAACCAAGAAACCAAGTGATAGTTAGGAAGGAATGGCTAGTTAATTATCTAGTTAACTAGGGATGATCTCATCTCACCACAAATCACCAATAAATGGCAAATGGTGAGATCATCTTCCACTAACTCCTTTGTTTATTATTAGCTTAGAAAAATATCAAGACAACCCATCATTATCCACCACATTATTCCACCAACACAAGAAATCAAAAGCATTTCCTCCCCAATTTCCATTGCTCTCAGCCAAAACAGAACCAGCACATTAAAACTACAGTATCTCATTTATTTCTCACTCAAATGTTGTGTTCTATAGCTCGTTGGAAAGGTATTGAGATTACCTACAACTCTTGTTCACAAGTATCGTCCAAATAAGTACGGTAAGATCCTCATTTTTACAGTTCTTTCAATCGGACTTTTAGAAACTTCAAAGCCTAACTTTTTGTTCTTGATTTCTTTGGAAAGATCAAGCTTGTAGGAGGCTCCCTAAGGCTTCCTAGCAACTTAACACCTCCCAAGGAAGGTATAAACTTCAAACCCTAGCCTTTACTTTGATTATTAGTGATTTTGATGGTTGGTTTTCTAAATAAGAAGCATGACCTTTGATTATTAGTAGTTTGATTTGGATTTGAAGTGATTTGGTGAATGAATCTTGTTATAGTTAATAAAACTTGATTGTGGTTGGTTGAGATGAAGAATCTGGATAATGAGGACTGGTATAGTATTATTTAGTTGAGGTTTTGATGTGTTAATAACTGGGTTATTTGGTGAGGTTTTGGTGTAGTGAGAAACTTGGAAAACTCGTAAACATAGCCGTCGTAATGCCCGTTTTCCTTAGACTGTTGTACATGAATCTCGGACCAGATAACTCACTGACCAATCTGTAACATTGTCATGATTAGCTAGAGTGTGTCGTATTCTTCATTTTGATATGTGGTTCACTTGGTTCCGATGTACGGTTTAGGAAAAACGACCATTTTAAGTAACGGCGTTTCACGAACGAACCTTTACCCCTCGCTTTACTTTGAGACCTTGTTTAAGGCCCTTAAAAGAGTAATTGGATTTTGAAACAATTATGTAAAGTGGATTAGGAAGTTGGTAAAGTCCTCGCGAAAGAGTCGCCTTAAAATTCGTAATGATTAATTTATTAAAATTAGTGGAGCTGAGGGTGTGCGAACGATTAACGCAAATCGTTAAGCGTATAAGCGAACGTTAGGGTCTAAGTGGATAAAGTCAAGTTTCTTAAGCGACTGTGGTTTAATTCCGGCTCATGTTGTTGTTCATAGGTTACCGGACCCACTCTAAGCTTAAGTCTACCCCGGAGCACTCAGGCAAGTTTTCTACCCGTTATACTGTTGTTGTGATGTATATATGTATATGCATTATCTTGTGATAAGTGCATGTTTATTATTAGCAAAGTCTTGCGATATATTGGAGCATGTGATATGATATTTATATGCATGTCCGTTTCGTAATCTTGATATCTAATTGTTGATTCAAATGCTTATAAGTTGCATAATACCTATGCTAGAGATAAGCAGTAGTTGCGTATACCCTTAGTATAAGGGACCCAAAGGTGAACATTTTCTAAATCGGGAGTCGATGTTCCCGAGTATAATATATATATAAATAAATATATATATATATATATATATATATATATATATATTTATATACTTATATATGGATATAGTTTTCAAAACTATTAATCGAATAAGGTTTATTCGATAACTTTATTTTATTTAATGAATATTATTTTGCATATTTATTCGAGGACTTATGACTCCGCTTATTTTATTAAATAATATTCTTTATTTTATTAAAGAATATTATTTCTATTATTCAAATAAAGATCGTACTTTCGTATAAGTATATCTTTGGTTAAATATTATTCATTTCAAGTATGAGTTTTAAAACTTCTACTTCAATTATTTTTATAAAGATTATCCTTTATGGGAATATTATTTAAATAATAATATTAAGATATTTTCTAATATATCGGGACTGATTTATTTTATTAAATCAGTATTACTCCAAATATTCTTAAAAATGTTTTCGAGTCTTCAAAATGATTTTAAAAGTTAGAGCGGATCCCCAAACTCGTTTTCAGATTTAAGATCTTTCTTTCGAAGGGGATTTAAATACTCGCTCAAAACTTAAGGGGTCCGGCTCGGTGGTGTATTTTATATTCGCAATGTGGTTGCTGTTTTGAGAAAACAATTTGATTACTTGCCCAATGTTCGGGAAGTAAGTCCATCTAATTGAGTCGGCATAAGCGACATGCCGGGGTACGGTCTATGAAGGTGTAAGAGGCTGGGTGACAGTCCATCCACGCGTGAGTGGCCGGGTAACGGTCTAGCGCGAGGTCCTAATGCGGCCAGGGTGATGACCGGCGAGGAATTCATCCATCTACAGTAGAAAAGGTTTCTTGATGGGTATCTTTGCCTGATCAGCAAGATATCGGGTTTATGCCAAAATTCTTTTCTTTCCAAATTCATTGGATATTACAACTCTGTTCATACTTTACATGACAGAGATTTTCAGGAAATGTATGAGATATATATATATATATATATGGATATATATATCAGGACTTAATGAAGTATCTCATAACTTCATTTCTTTTGAATGATATTTCATAGATTGAATCTATTCAAATCTTATCTTGTAGTCTCATCTATGTGATGAACTTTTGAAACTAATTATACCTTGAATGGTGGTAGTTCAAGTAGTATTCGAAAAAGATATAAGTATATTGGAGTATCTCGTAACTTCACATTTTCAACTTATATCTGGTTAATGATTATCTTATGCATGACAAAGATTTTCAGAAAAACGTTGAGACAAGGTTAGATATATGAGATCACCTTGCATCGATATTTTTATACAGTTATAAGCTGGAACTCTGTGTATATTATGCATGGCAGAGGATTTCAAAGATTTTGAAAAGTATATATGTATATACATATTGAATATTTTGCGACTTCGTCGCATTAAGATATCAAACTTGGTCATTTCTTTTTGACCAAGACTTTCATGAGTACTATGATGAGAATGCTCATATATTGTTAATCATTATACATATTATTTTGGTGGGCTTGTTGCTCACCCTTGTTTTCTTCTTTCATCACAAAAAAATAGATATAAAAGATGAATAGGACCAAGCTTCCAATTCGCAAGCGGTTAGGAAACGTTCCGCAGTTTTCTGGAAGCGTTGATGCCGCTGTAGCTGAGGTAGGAATTACCAATAGGCTAGGCTTCCAACTTTTGATGCACCAGACTTATGTATCTATATGAATTGTAATAATGGCAAGGAAATGTAAATTTATTCAGAAACCCTTTTGAGGTATAATGACTTGTAATTGTGGAATAAAATGACTTGTGTTATTTTTGGTATTTGTCTGAATTAATGTGCAAGTTTTGAGTAATCGTCTCTGAGACTATAACTTGTGGTGTGTGTGTGTATATTGTGGGGTCACAGTACACAGTGGTTGGTTATTTATTAAGATTAAGAGTTGTTAAGGGAATTGGAACTCGTGACAACCCGGATCCCCGACCCCGGATTTGGGGGTGTTACAATCCTCATCCGTCGACTGTGAGCAAACCTGTGAGTAAAGCCAAACTTGTCAAGTTAAATGAGAAATATGGATCAGTTTCCAAGAATTTTGTTCCTGGAGAATCCAGTCAAGTGAAGAAGGAGAAAAAGGATAATGTTGGTCATATGACTGTCAAGCAATTGAGTGATAGACTGGAAAAGATTGAGGTTAAAACATAGGCTAAAAAGAAAAACAATAGAAATGGTAAAGTATTTATTAACAAGCATAACAACTACACACCTGATAAATATGCTCCTAAAAAAATCTGTGTCAAGTGTGGTAGTGTAAATCATTTGTCTGTTAATTGCAAAAATGCCATGCCTACTTCCATATATGTGTCACCTCATTTTCCCAACATAAATTCCATGCCTTCTATGCCTATGAATGCTATATCTACACAGAATATAAATGCACAGTTTGCTAATGTGCCATTTGCACCTAATCCTTATTATGCTGCATTTAGTATGCCACAAATGCCATTTAGTATGCCTTACCGGAATAACATGTTTACTAATAGCATGCCATTCCCTATTAATCAAAATATGCATGATAATTCTGCTGTAATGAATGGTTTCAAAGGTCCAACTCAAATGACTAAGGATGAATCTGATATCCCCAAGTCAAATGAGATCAAACCTAAGAAACAGAAAAAGAAAGCTAACAAGGCAGGACCCAAGGAAACTTGGGTACCAAAATCAACTTGATTTGATTTTAATGTGTGCAGGGAAACAAAAAGAATCTATGGTACTTGGATAGTGGTTGTTCAAGACACATGACTGGTGATTCTACCCTGCTCACAGAGTTCAAGGAGAGAGCTGGCCCAAGTATTACTTTTGGAGATGACAATAAGGGTTATACTGTGGGATATTGCTTGATTTCAAAAGACAATGTCATCATTGAGGAGGTTGCCTTAGTGGATGGTCTCAAGCACAATTTGTTGAGTATCAGTCAGCTTTGTGATAAAGGCAACTCAGTAACCTTCAACTCAGAAGCCTGTGTTGTGACAAACGAGAGAAACAACAAAGTGGTTCTCACTGGTGTGAGAAAAGGAAATTTGTACCTAGCTGACTTTAACTCATCAAATACAGAATCTATTACTTGTCTTCTCAGTAAAGCAAGTCAAGATGAAAGTTGGCTATGGAACAAAAAGCTATCACATTTAAACTTCAAGACCATAAATGAACTTGTAAAGAAAGAACTGCTTAGAGGTATCCCTCAAGTGGAGTTTTCTAAGGATGGATTGTGTGATTCCTGCCAAAAAGGAAAGCAGATCAAAGCATCATTCAGAAAGAAGCCTGATTCAACAATTGAAGAACCTTTGCAACTGCTATACATGGATTTGTTTGGACCAGTCAATGTGTTGTCCATCTCAAGGAAAAGATTTTGCCTAGTAATTGTAGATGATTTCTCAAAGTTCTCTTGGACATATTTCCTAAAGTCTAAAGATGAGGCTAGTGAAATCATCATCAATCACATAAGGCAAGTCAATAATCATCCTGATTTCAAAGTTAGAACAATCAAGAGTGACAATGGAACTGAGTTCAAGAATTCTGTCATGAGAGCATTTTGTGAAAAAAATGGGATTCTACATGAGTTTTCAGCAGCAAGAACTCCACAACAGAATGGAGTAGTAGAAAGGAAGAACATATCACTTATTGAAGCTGCAAGGACAATGCTTGAAGAATCTAAATTACCAACATATTTATGGGCTGAAGCTGTAAATACTACATGATACACTCAAAATATTTCTATGGTTAATCAAGCAAAATGCATGACTCCCTATCAGTTGTTCAAGAACAAGAAGCCAACTCTAAATTTTCTTCATGTATTTGGCTGCAAATGTTATATCTTGAGAAATCAAACTGATCAGAATGGGAAGTTTGATGCTAAAGCAGATGAAGGAATTTTTGTTGGATATGCTATTGGTAAAGAATATAGAGTCTACAATCTAAGAACCAACATTGTTGTGGAATCAATACATGTTGTGTTTGATGATAAAAAGAATGAAGGACTGCAAGATGGAGATTACCATGAGAGCCTCAAATTTGACAATATGGAGATGGTTAGTGATGACAGTGATGATAGTGATCAAGAAACAATATCAAAGGATAATGCTGGAAAATCCACTACCAATGAAGAACAAAATTCAACATCTGTCGAGTTGCAAAATGCTTCATCCGTCGGGAGACAATCTGCTTTATCCGTCGGGAGACACCCAGATTCATCCGTCGGTACTTAAAATTCACCATCCGTCGGGTCATCAAAAAAAGCTGGAAGTCAGAATAGATCACTTACAGAAAGTTCCCCTTTCTCAAATCAAAGATCCATTAACTCAGAGGGAGTTTCTAACAATCAAAACTCAATCACACATCAAGACAACAATGAGGCATCTTCATCTAGAGCTAATCTACCTCAACAAAGGAAATGGACAAAAGATCACCCCTTTGAGCTCATCATTGGTGATGTATCTTCTAGAGTTCAAACAAGGAGAGCAACTCAAGAAGAATGTCTATACAACAGTTTTCTTTCCAAGGAAGAACCAAAGAAGGTAGAAGATGCTTTGTTGGATCCTGATTGGATTTTAGCTATGCAGGAGGAGCTAAACCAATTTGAGAGGAATAAGGTATGGAAACTGGTGCCCAAGCCTAAAGGAAAGAGTCCAATAGACACCAAATGGGTATTCAGAAACAAGATGGATAAAAATGGCATAGTAGTCAGGAACAAATCTAGATTGGTTGCTAAGGGCTATTGTCAACAAGAAGGAATAGATTTTGATGAAACATTTGCTCCTGTTGCAAGACTTGAAGCCATCAGAATCTTCTTAGTCTATGCAGCCCATGCCAATTTCAAAGTCTATCAAATGGATGTCAAAAGTGCCTTTCTGAATGGAGATTTATAGGAGGAAGTCTATGTTAGTCAGCCTCCTGGTTTTGAAGATCCAAACTTTCCAGAATATGTTTACTATCTTTTGAAAGCACTCTATGGACTGAAGCAAGCATCTAGAGCCTGGTATGAGACTTTGTCAAAGTTTCTTTTAGAGAATCACTTCACTAGAGGTACTGTAGACAAAACTCTTTTCTTTAGAAATGTTAATGGCTCTAGTATACTTGTTCAAATTTATGTAGATGATATTATTTTTGGCTCTACAGATGAAAAACTTTACAAAATGTTTGCCATTGATGCAAAGTAAGTATGAAATGAGCATGATGGGGGAACTAACTTACTTTCTTGGTCTGCAAGTTAAACAAGTTAGTGATGGAATATTCATTAGTCAAACTAAATACATTTATGATCTTTTAAAGAAGTTTGATCTAATGGATTGCACATCTGTAAAAATTCCCATGGCCACTGCAACTAAGCTTGAATTAAACACTACTGAAAAGTCTGTGGATATTTTAAGTTATAGGGGCATGGTTGGCTCACTTCTGTACTTAACAACTAGTAGACCAGATATAATGTTTGCTACATGTTTGTGTGCTAGATTTCAGGCTGATCCTAGAGAATCTCACTTAGTAGCTATTAAGAGAATTTTCAGATATCTCAAGGGAATACCAAAACTTTGAATTTGGTACCCTAGAGATTCTGGTTTTGATCTAACTGGTTATTCAGATGCAGATTATGCATGTTGTAGAATTGATAGAAAAAGTACAACAGGAACCTGTCAATTTCTAGGAAACAAGCTTGTGTCCTGGTTCAGTAGAAAGTAAAATTCAGTTTCTACTTCTACAGCTGAAGCTGAATAAATTGTTGCTGGCAGTTGCTGTGCACAGATTTTGTGGATGAAAAACTAATTGCTAGACTATGGTCTGCAAGTGGAAAGAATTTCTATTTTCTGCGATAACACAAGTGCAATTGCCATCACTGAAAATCCAGTGAAGTGCAATTGCCATCACTGAAAATCCAGTGCAACATTCAAGAACAAAGCATATAGACATCAAGTACCACTTCATAAGGGAACATGTAATGAATGCTACTATAGAACTATATTTTGTTCCAAGTAAAAAGCAGATTGCAGATATATTTACCAAGCAATTGGATGAATCCACCTTTTCAAGGTTGGTAAGTGAGTTAGGTATGCTAAATTTTTCTTAAATCTTTTCAGATAACTTGCAAGTTGTAATGCAACCAGAAATTTAATTGATTTTTTTGTCATGGATGAAATTTTGGCTAAGTCAAAATTTACATCTCGACGGATGATCACTATCCATCGAGTTTGATCATCCGTTGGTATACATTTTAATAATAAAATCAATTACTTTTTTGGAATATTTTATGACTCGACGGATAACTGATTTATCCTCATCCGTCGAATTGTCTGAATCTTAGCCGTTAATTCCCTGAACTTTATCCATCGAGTATACTTACAGTTTATAAGTATAACACGATGGATAATTGAAGGAATTTTTACAGTTTATTTTTAAACGGCTATTTTGGGCAACTCTTATTGGTGACTTTATTTTACTTTATTATTTTTGACAGTTATTTTTGAGATAGTATAAAAGCTTAATTCATTTTCATTGCCTTTCTTTTATCATTCTCAAATCATCTGCTCTAAATTCTCTCTTTCTCAAAAGCAATTATCATCTCTATCTCTACAATTTCCACTCTCCAGCAATGGCACCAGTCGTCAAGATCATGTCACAAAATGGATATATCTATGAGAAGAACAACTTCACGGCTCTAGTAAACAAGGGGATTCAACAGTCTGGTGACTACCACAAAATGATGGATTTTATGAAGAACTACAAACTCAACTATGCCATGCTAGAATCACCCACCATCTTCTGTGAGGTTGTTGAAGAAATGTTGTCAACTCCTGTGTACAACTCAACTGATAAGACCATCACACTCACTATTAAAGGTAAGGAATTCTGTATTAATAGTGATGTTGTTAAAGCATGTTTCAAAATTCCTTATAATACTGTAACTTCACCACACACAGACACTGACATTGTTAATATGCTTAACTCCATGAACTATGCACTCTCTACTTCTAAGTTACGTGAAATTAGGAGGTTGGGTCTTTGAAAGAAATGGAGTTATCTATATAATGTAGTTACTAAGGTCTTTTCTGGTAAAATCAGTAATTTTGATTCTGTCAATATCTCTATGCTTAACATGCTTTACATGCTAGTTACTAATAAGTTCTTTAACTTTATTGATCTTGTTTTATTTGAGTTGGGGTTTAAGTTAGGGGAGTTAAATAAGAGGGTTAAAAATGTTTATTATGCTAGATTTTTTATGATGCTTGCTAACCTCCTCTCTGAGGAAATTGTGCTTGAGAACCCAACCAACAAATTAGATTGTTGGGGTCAAGAGAGAAGAATTATTGCAGATTTGAACAGGGAAAACCATCACAGAGAGGTGCCACTCTTCTATTTCCCTATAATAGAAGCACCTCTGGTAAGTGAGGTAAGTTCATCTGTCTCTACTATTCTAACCTCACAAATTTCTTTGCATTCTAGTGTAGCTATGGAAACTGTGTCAATGACCCAACAGTTGCCTACCCAAGCTACCAAACCATCAAAAATTTCTAAATCCAAGTCAAAGAAAGCCCCCTCTGGTATCTCTCAAAAGATGCCAGTTGCAAAATCCACCAAATCTAAAGAAGGGAGTGTGAAGGTGGGTAAGGTAGGTGAGGGACAGGGTGAACATAAAAGAAACCCTAAGGATAGGGTTGGAGAGGTGAGTGTTTCCCATCCTAGCCATACTGCAGTTTCCCAACAGACTGCAATGCTTAATAAGGACATAAGCTCATTGCTACTTGCATCCTCCCAAAAGGATGTGACTATAGAACAAAGCTCTCAGCCAAGAGCACAGGCCAAAAGGGCAAGGGACACAAGCTCACCCCAAACCTATACTATAAAGAAGAAACCAAAAACCTTTGGGGATGCACAGGGTTCACATACTGTGCAAACTGGTGCTAAAGACACAGCCATTGCACCTTTTCAAAGTAAGTTTGATGTGGCTCCAATAAACGTGGAGTCACAGCCAAAATCTTTAGTTATAGAAGCTCCTCAAACACCAAATTCTCCCACAAACTCTCTGGATGTGGATATGATCAACACATCAATTCCTGATTCCCCTTCTTTAACTCTGTGGGGGAAGCCAAAATCTAGTGCAAGTGAGCATCATCTTTTAGATGATTTTTTGGCTCACTTGCCAATTCTTTCAGGAACTGTTGAGATATCTGTGCCAAATTCTCATCAATCTGCACATAGTCCACAATAATTTCCACTCCAAACTCATTTATTCATACTCTCTTGATGGATATTGTTCATCCGTCGAGTAGTGATTGTGTAATATCCGAGATATATCGTGTAATTATTTTTGCTATTATATAATTATTATGTGTGTTCAGTATCTATTCTGTGAGTTAATTGTTAAAGTGTTTTCTGTACTTGGTTATTCAAAAATAATATTAATTGAGTATTTTAATTTTTATATGTCCAAAATAAAATATAGATAATTGTCATATCTTCCTAATTATTTTTATGTTGGTTTATGGATTTATAAGAATCATCTGAAATTTCTAAAATCTTTTTCTGGGTAATTAAAATATATTTTATAAAAACGGGAACCAACCGACGTCAACCGTTGTTACGTTTTTGGAACCCGAAACTCTTTCAAGAACTCCTTCCTAACCTAATTGTAATATTCCGAGCATTTTCCATGTTTCGACTTTTTCGATCCGGCATACGGTTTGTCCTGCGCGGTCCCGGCGCAACATTTTCGATACAATATTCGTTTCGGTAAATCAATAAAACCCGTATTTTCGATAAACGGGAGCTTTTTATTAAACTATCACAATTATCACTTCATAATACGTGTAACCAGGCACTGATACCAAGACCGCAGTACAAATTATACTAATTTGGATAATTATCCCGAAAACCGATACCGTTTGGATCAGTTTTTACAAATAAACGTACCGTTTTATATCCGGAATGATCCAACGGGATACTAATTTTCCGTAATTATAAATAGCCTTTTACCGTAATTTATTTCGTATCAAAATCATTTGCAGACAGATAATTATATAATTTTCAGAGAAAAACCCTAATTTCCTAAAACTGTTCCAAGAATCAAACAAGCATTTGGAGGTGTTATTGAATTCGGTTTGGAAAGCTCGAGTAACCAATCTGAAGGTCTTGAAGAGCTCTACCAGATTCTGTAATCCATACACCTGCAGAAATCAAGGTTATAGTTTTTAAAAATTTATTTATTTTCGAATTTATTTTATTAAAAATATGAATTTTTGTTCGGATGATTGTTTGTATGATTTGATGATTGCATGTTGTAGAGCTTGTTTTCCTGATGATTTTCATATGTCATACGTCTGATTTGGAGTTCAATAACATGTTCAAATTTGAGTTTGATTTTCGAATTTTAAAATTAGGGTTTATAACCCGTATGAATGTTCTTAATTGAAATTTGGGGGTTTTTATTCTGTGATAGATTGATGTTGTGTTATAGTGGGTTGTGTTCTCTGTGAAATTTGCAATCTAGTCGTATAAGTTTCATGAACCAACGAGGTCTGTAGAGAAGGGAGTTGTGTTTTGAAGTTTTCCGATGTTCGCCGGAAACTGGAAAATTTCACGGCCAAATTCCGGCCAACTCAGGGATTGCTAGGATGAATTGATTGCATGGTTGTGTTCCTGGTGTTATGTAGATGTGATCTGGAGGTGTTGGTGGGGTGAGGACGCCGGGAACGTGTTCTCCGGCCATCCCCGACTGTTTTCCGGCGACCGCCTGGAAAATTACAGTTTAGTACCTATAGTTTTGAAAACGATGCAGTTTGGTCCCTGTAGTTTCCAGACTTTGCAAAAATTGGATTTCTGTTTTAAAAATGTTTAAAAATCGTATTTCCTATTTATTTTTATTATAAAAATTCGTTTTAATTTCTGAAAATTTTAAAAATTATTATTTTAATTCTGAAAATTATTTTTAATTCACAAATAAATCTAAATTAATTAGTTAATTAATTTCAGTTAATTTCTAATTGATTAATTGGTCAATTAATTCGAAAATTAATTGATTAATTGATTTAATTAATTATTAATTGATTTTAATTAATTATTTAATTAGATTAATTATTTAAAAATGATTTAAAAATTCTGAAAAATAGTTTCGAGCTTTAAAATATTATTCTAAATTATTTCCAAGGCTCGATAATTATTCTAAAATTATTTTGGAGCCAGAATTGGCCAACCGAACCCTGTTTATTAACCCGAAATTGATCCAACGACCCGTTTTAATTCCGAAAAATATTTTAAAAATTATTTTAAATATCAGAAAGCCTATTTATGACCCGAGACTTCTTTATAAATGATATATCATTGATTATGTGATGTATTATATGCTATATGTGACTTGTTAATTGACTATCGGTCTATATATTCTGTGTTTACTTGATTATTGCATAACTTTCAATCCGTTAATCGGATTTGGGTAAAACGAAGGGTAGATAGAAGTATGTGTTGAATAGAATTCCATGAGTAAATTATTGATAGATGCTTATGATATGTGAGCAGAAGAGGCAAGACATAGGAAAGGGAAACAGATAGTTGAGGAGTAAGACGCTTGTGATTGGAAGCGAGTGGAGTGTAGTAAGCTAATATCAGGCAAGTGTTCCGAACTTTCTCGAAATATTGTAATACGTGATAGTCTTGTTGATATTGCAAGTGCTTTGAAGCACTGAAACCTAAACCCTGATTCCAGTTATTGTTCTTGAGCCATGAACCTTATTCTTTCTAGACCATTGATTGTTGTATACCCAAACACGAACCTCAAGTATACGATACTACTCCACAAATACATGCAAACAAAATCCCAAACACTGAACTGAATTACTTGTACATTTAATCATTGTATCCTATGCATTGAAAGCCCAAATCTTTAAAACCCTGAAATATTGATTCCTTTGTTATCCAATTCTTTCATTACCCAGCATCCAAGCTTTTAAATTGCCTTATTGATCCTTACAAGGATTGAAACCCTTTCATTGTTAAACATTTATTGTTTTTAATGATTTCGGTTATTGTTTATTATTGCATATTCTGTTATTATGTTAGAATTGGATTGTTTTTATAAAATTGTGGACCAGATTCGTGGTCAGGCCATATAATGGTCAAGTTAGGCCAATGTGTGCCTTGGATCCAGTAGTTAGAGCAATGTTGTGTGCCTTGCTCAGGGTTAGTGCGTGACTGATCAGCAGCCTAACCTTGGTTTTTAAATTAAAAGTATAATATCCAATTCTAAATCATAATCCAATGTTCACTTGATATCATAATCATATTCACCTGATGATCATTATTCTCAGTTTTATCATTGTGACTTGCTGAGCTAGTTAGCTCATTTGTGCGATGTTGTTTATATTCTTTCCAGTTAAAAAGGAACCAGTTGGTAGCGAGGATCCCCAGTCCAGCGCGAGAGCTAGGGGTTCAGGTTGAGAAAGCTGAGCTAGTAAGCTTCCTTTGGGATAATTTAAGTTTGTAAAAGTTTGTAATAATGTTTAATACTCAGTTTGAGTTTGAAATAGTTGGGATTTGAACGGTTTGTAATATATTAGTGTGTTTGGCTTGTGTGCATACTTTAACCTGTTGCGGTCCGTGGTGGTTGGTAAGTAGGGTCACTGCATATATTATTATTATCTTTATTATTGTTATAAGCAGGTTATAATTAAGGTGTGTGTGTGGACCCCAAACTTCTGACCCGGGTTTGGAGGGCGCCACAGGTTGTATCCCGACGGATAAGCTTAACAGCAGTTATCCGTCGGATAGTCAAACTGCTAACCCGAAGGATATCCTTTATCTGTCGAGTGTCTCTGCACAGCTTCAAATATCATCAATTATCTCAAGTGTAGAAGACTTAGTGGTAGTACAATCACTCATAGGATTGAGGGAAGAGAGTGTTATGAATGAGAGTCTGGGTTGCTCCCTGGAAAAAGGAGAGGAAAAGAGTGAAAATATGCAATCCAGTTCTTCAGGATTGGTAAAAGAGAGTGTGTGGAGTCCCACCTTAAATGGTGAAGGTGAGGGTATGAGGGTGGGGAGCCAAGATGAGACCTTGATGCAACTACAATAAATTCAAGGTTTTCAACATGCTCAAGATGTCAACACTATCAAAGGTGATATTGATGAGATGAAAAAGGCCATTTCTGACAAGATGGACTCTAAACTTCTAGAAGCTACAATTCTTGACATTAAGAGACAACTCAGGAAAAATTCTGATCTTGGCACAAAGATAGATGCCTTAAATACAAGAATGACAGTAATGGAAGTATCCCTTACAACAAATCATCTACACCAAGCTCAACAGATAGACTTGCTTCAGAAACTGTTGGCTGCACAGACCTCCTCTACTCAACTTGCTGATAACAAAAAGGGGGAGAAAGAGAATTCTAGGAGTGAGGGGGAGCAAAAAGTGCTTAACATTGAAGTTAGCAAAGTAATTGTGCCTTCAAGTACTTTCACCAAGCCACCAGCCAAAGATAGCATTGATCTGATAAATGAAGCAGCAGCCAATTTAAGAGCAGCTGAAAAGGAGCAGTTGAATCCAATCAACTAGGAGAAAATTGGTGAGGACATTCAAAAGAAGTTTGGGCTATCTAAGAAGCCAGAAAAGTCAGCCATTCATCACTCTCAAGTCAGGAAAATCTCTGTGAATGAAATGAGCATGAACTATCTGGAAAGAGGACATCCATCCTGCATCAAATCTCCAAAGGTTGAAGTACTTTTGAAGCCAAGGGTGAACTATCCAAAATCATCACTAAAGAACCCTTTTGATACAGTATATGAGACACCAAAGCCTGATGAGAAGAAACTGTTGTCAAGATTCATTGCCTTCTACAAGGATCCAACTGATTCAGCTTTAAAAAGGAGAATTGCTAAAGTCTTCAGGAATGGTAAAGAAATTTGTGTAGTGGCTGGACATCCTCAATTTGCTGAAGCAAAGAGAGAAGAAAAGGCAAGATTGAAGCAAGAAAAGAAGCAAGTTGCTCTAGATGCTAAAAATGCTAAACAAAAGAAAGAGCAAGCTGCTATCTTGGCCAAGCTACAAGCTGTGAAACCAACACAACAAATTCCTGCTTAGCCATCTGAAATCACTGAATCTCAAGATCCAAAGAAGCAAGTTGAACCACAATAGAAGAAATCTCACAGATACAAGGAATTGGCCAAAAAAACCAAAAGGAAATTGAACTTTGTTGGTAAGGAATTGGAGGATCAGTTTCCTAAGGAATCCATTCCAACTATAGTGCAAGCATCAAAACCCTCAGTGGTATTTGAAGACATTAAGGTGGTGGATCCTTACAGGAACATTCATGGTGAAACTATTGTGCCTAAGGATGAACCAATAGACTAGGGGAGTCTACCAATTCCTGACTTCATTTTACCAATCCTTAAAAAGCCAAAGAGAACAAAGTCAAGAGCAGTCAAGAAAGTGAAGTTGTCACCTCTCAAATCCAAATCTCTAATCAAAGCTCAATCCAAAGTCAACAAGAGAGATTACATGTACTTATGTGACATCAAGGAATTCTCGATCTAAACCTCTATCTAGATGAACTGGAAGAAGTTAGAGGGATTGATGTCTACAGGAATCTACCTGAATGTTTAGTTTTCAAGTACAAGGGGGGAAAGGATATTCAATGGCCACTCCACAGGATCCTTCAAGAAAGCCAATATGTGCTGATAAAGGTTTATTCATCATTCAAGAAGAACTTTGGATTCAATGTAACTGCAAGAAGACTTGTTCTAAAGAAGATTGAAGAACTGAGGAGTATTAGAGCTAAAGATGCACTCCCAAAGACTCTAACTATTCCTTACACAGGGAGAAGAGTGCATCTAAGGCCCTACTGGCTGATGGAGTTCATGGATGACAAAGGAGTTAAAAGATTTTTCAGAGTAGAATACCAATTAAGCATCTCTAGCAATGAGACTCTTTTGGAAATGCAAGAAAAGCTAAATCTCTCAGAATCTGATGAACTGGAATTCGACAGACAGCTCCAAAATCAGATAGAAGAAAACAACAGAAAGCTTGGAAAGAGATCCAGACCTTCAAGGAATTAGATTAAACTGCTCAGGCTAGAGGAGCACCTTGAAAATGACTGTGAGCTAATCTTTGTGTATTTTGTTAGTTGAAGCACTTTACAGTTTTATCTACTTACTTTTAAAAGTTGTATTTTTTTAGGGTGTTTTGTTATCATCAAGTTTCTCTTAATTTATGGCTACAATTTCAGTAGACATAAATTGGGGGAGATTGTTGTGGATATGTTGTGAACTTGATGATTTCATTAAAAAAACACCTTAGTAGATTTTACTTAGTGAAAAATGTAGCACTCGACGGATAAGAAATATATTCCCGACGGATGACTCAATATAATCCCGACGGATGATGATTTATTATCCATCAAGTGAGTAGCTTGTGTAATAATGAGTCTGTAGCACATTTCTGCATACACCTTGTTTAGATTCTGTAGTAGCACTCAAGTCATGTTGACTTTAATTAGATATGCAGAATAGGTTGATTAATTGTACATAGATGATGTCTTGTAATTCTGTATAAATGAAATGAAGTCAAGTGCCAGATAGCTACCCGATGGATAAACAACAATGCCACTCGACGGATGATCAACAAGGCAACCCGACGGATAATCAATTCAAACATCAGTTGACAGTGACAACACGGTCACATGCGTCGAGTATATGCAAAAGGAATGTGGAAGCTTATTCAACTGGTTTTTAGAGAACAAAGAAGCATTGCCATTTCCATGCTAATATGAAGATATTCAAAGATGCTGGAATAGAGTAATGAAGCAGCATAGTATTAGACTTGATAGGTTTTGTTTTATTATCTTGTCTTATTACTTTGTAATCTTGGTGATATATAAACCAAGAAGTAGCAAATAGAACAACAAGAACACTAAGCAAGAAAATTCTTAGAGAAACATTTGTAAGCTGTATTCTTAGCATTTCTCTGTAAACTTAGTTGTTCACATTTGTAAGCAGCTGTGAGGAAATCTTGCTACACAGAGTTCTCTTGATATAATATATATCTCTGGTGGATACATTCAAATCCACCAGAAAGTTTTTAAAGACTTGTGTTTTTAATTACTTGTGTTTTGATTTTACTAACTTCTTAATCCGCACTTTATAAATCAGACACTTATATATTATTAAGATAGAACATTTTATAATTTGTGAAAAAGGTTCAAGAATTCCATTCAACCCCCCTTCTGTAATTCTTGTTGCATTGTTAGGGACTAACAAGTCATAAATTTAATCATTTATGCCAAGAGTACATTCAAGAAGTATGCACCAATTGATTAGTCAACACAAGACTAAACCAATTAAAAACTACTCTTGACATAAACATATCACAACTATCACTAGTCATGCTACATATTTATTCCAGCACAGGATAAACCGAGTTATTCTAGTATAAACAGAGAATCAGACTTACCAAGGAATCTGTTGTTAGAGTTACCTAGGGTCTGAAACCTAAAAATCATATAGAATTACTTCGAAAACATGATGTAATTACACATAATCTAATCAGAGTAATCAAGATAGTTGCACATGATCTTAATCATGATCTAAACCTATAAATCAGAGTTAAGATAAGATCACAAATGAGATTACAGAGTCTTAGATCAAAGTGCAAATAAGATTGAGATGTGTGTGTGTGCTAAAATAAATATCAATATCTTGAGTATTTGCATCAGAGTAAATATATAACATGTAAACAATCAAACAACTCATATATTGTATCAAAAACTCTAACTTACTTCCACTAGCATATAACATGTAACACATGGTAATCAGTTAGCTTCAAAACAAGTTTATAAACATGGATATATCTAATAAATAGATATGTAAACTTACTTTCCCATGTTGTTAACTTAGATTTGTGAAACATTGCTTATTTCCCCCCTGAATTGTTGCTGAATCAAATTTGAGATTTGGTGCGTTGAGGGGAATAAATCTTGAACTTGTGCCAAAATCTGGATCTGGATCAAACCCCTATTAAATTAAGAAACAACTTCAGGCTTCTTTTCACTCTTGGAAAGATCTTCACTATTTAAAGATTGTGATCTATCCTTGAATCTGGGAACAAGCCTCCACAAATTTAATCTTCAAACTGATTGAGTTCATCTTGCATATCAATCACTCAATATGGATCTCCAAGATCTTCATTGCTTCCTTTGGTTCCATTTGTGATAGAAAACCAGAATATGTTCAATTGCTTGTAGCAGCTCTTCTAGCCTTTACTCCAGTATCTAAATTACTGAGTACCATATGCTAATGATGGTTTTTACTCCATTCTTATGTCTTGGTAGACTAGCTCTTGATGCCTCATAATTTCTAAAATTAATTTGAGTCTGACTAGCGGATCCTTGTTCTTCTCCTTCCGATCTTCTTGTCTTTATTCAAGTGTCAAAAACACCAAGTATTAAGTGCCAAGGATGGTCTTTACTCCATTCTTTATGTCTTGGTAGACTAGCTTTTGATGACTCAATATTTTTAGAATTATGTTGAGTCTGACAAGTAGGTCTTTGTTCTTCTTCTTTTGCTCCCCCTGAGTTGTTGTCAACATGATCTATATAATCTGAATCTTGTGGATTGGTTCCGAAGATGATATAACTGTGCTTCTTTCATTTTCCACTATCATTACTTTCATTTGAACCATTTCCACTATCACCACTGTCAATTCGTCCTTCAGAATCTGAATCTTGAGAACTAGTTCAAGAAATAGTTTGACTATCTTTGCTTGTCTCTAGACCATTCCCATGAGGGTCTGAATTAGAATTGTGATCATTGACAAGATAATTTGCATTTACATCTTGATTTAAAACAACCTCAGGTTCGTCTTCATCATCAGAAAGATCTTCAACATCTAGATTGTCTAAGTTGTCTTCCTTCTAATTGCTTGGAAGCTTGCTGTCATCAAATTTTAATAATGACAAAAATTAAATCTCATAATCAAACATGATTCACTATCCACTAAGTCTACTACCAATTATGATATTCAACAAAGAACTCATTAATTGTTAGACTCCATGGAAATTGAATTATGTCCAACTATGCTACACACATGATTTTGATCTTAGTGAGTTTTCAGAAAAGGCAAATTTAACATATCTCACTATGATAAAAAACTCACCACTATCTTGTGATAAAAATATTAACAAAAATTTTCAAAAATTTATTGAAGTATGTAGTGCTACACAACTCACCATTAACTAGTGATAAAACTATCAACAAGAATTGTTACTAGATTTATCAGAAGTTTATAGTGCTACAACTATCATCACCAACTAATGATATGAATCATCAAGAGTTTATGATGTAACATATATCACCACTAACTAATGATATGAATTATCAAGAGTTTATGATGCTACATATATCACCTCTAACTAATGATACAAATTATCAAGAGTGTATGGTGCTACAAAGCTCATCACTAACTATTGAAAAATAATCTCCAACAGTGTAATGATACTAATCTCATCACAAACCACTGAAATAAATTATCAGAGGTGTTATGTTGCTATTACTTTAAGAATTTGATTTTTGGAGCAAATAATAAAGTTAAATTGCTTCAAGGTCCATACATCAGACTATTAAAGTAAAAACTCAACAAATAACGGAAACATATATTCAACAAATATATGCATTTATATATTGAGTGAGAGATGATGTAACACCCCCAAATCCGTGGTCGGGGATTCGGGTTGTCACGAGTTCCATTTCCCTTAATAATACTTAACCTTGACAATCAACCAACTGCTGCGTACTGTGACCCCACAATATACACATACACACCACAAGTTATAGTCTCAGAGATGAATACCAAAAATAATACAAGTCATTTTACTCCACAATTATAAAACATTTCACCTCAAAAGGGTTTCTGAATAATTTACATATTCTTTGCCATTATTACAATTCATAATATACATAAGTCTGGTTCATCAATAGTTGAAAGCCTAGCCTATTGGTAGTTCCTACCTCAGCTACGGCGACATCAACGCTTCCAGAAAACTGCGGAACGTTTCCTAACCGCTTGCGAATTGGAAGCTTGGTCTTGTTCATCTTTTCAATCTGTTGTTGTGTGATGAAAGAAGAAAGCAAGGGTGAGCAACAAGCCCACCGAAATAATATGTATAATAATTAACAATATATGAGCATTTTCATAGTACTCATGAAAGCCTTGGTCAAGAAGAAATGAACCAAGTTGATATCTTAACGCCACCAAGTCGCAAAATATTCAGTATATATATATATACATATATATTTTCACAATCTTTGAAATCCTCTAACATGTATAATATACACAGAGTTCCAGTTTATAAATGTATAAAAATATCGTTGCAAGGTGATCTCATATATCTAACCTTGTCTCAACGTTTTTCTGAAAATCTTTGTCATATATAAGATAATCATTAACTGGATATAAGTTAAAAAATGAAGTTACAAGATACTCCAATATACTTATATCTTTTCCGAATACTACTTAAACCACCACCGTTCAAGGTATAAACAGTTTCGAAAGTTCATCACATAGATGAGACTACAAGATAAGACTTGAATAGATTCAATATTTGAAATGTTGTTTAAAAGAAATGAAGTTACGAGATATTTCATTTGAGGGAAACATCATTATAACTGTTTGACCCTGTCAATGCTTCAGCAATCACCCATCCGTAGCCTTTCGATCGAATTCTCCGGATAGTGTTGTAGAAATATCCAAACTGGATGATGAACTCATTACGGGAGTTTGCCGCGCCAGAAAGACCACTTACGATGATCAGTCGCAGTAGTGCAACCCCACCATTTTCTACATGTAGAGGAGAACCTGTCAGATTTACTTGTCAACCGAACACTGGACTCCTATGGAATGGACCATCTTAGCGGAACTTCCAGGCCATTTGGGCCAATATAATAAGGTTGGGCCGGCGCCACTCGACCACTTACGCCACTCCTAGTTCAGATGAAATCCATGACTCTGAAACGTAAAGCTTGTCCCCCATTTCCCCAAGTAGAAACTTGTTGATACGGCTCCACCAAGAAGTCGTATCTAGTTGGAAAGGAAAATTCACCGATATTTCCCAGGCGGTGCCTGTTAATGGATTAACTTGTTCTAAGAATTTTACTTCCCGAGTGTTGGGTAAGTAATCAAAAACTCTTTTATAAAAACAGCAACCTTGTTGCGAATATAAACACACCACAGAGCCGGATCCCTCGGGTTTTGAGCGAGTATTTAAATCCCCTTCGAAAGGAGGATCTTAAATATAAAAATGAGTTTTGGGATCTGCCCTAACTTTTAAAATCATTTTGAAGACTCGAAAACATTTTAAAGAATGTTTAGAGTAACGCTGATTTAATAAAATAAATCAGTCCCGATATGTTAGAAAGTATCTGAATATTATTATTTAAATAATATTCCCATAAGGATGATCCTTATAAAAATGATCGAGGTAGGAGTTTTAAAACTCGTACTTGAAATGAATAATAAATAACCAAAGATATACTTATACGAAAGTATGATCTTTATTTGAATAATCGAAAATAAGTTTGATTATCGAAACATTATTCATTAATAAAATAAAGAATATTATGTAATAAATAAGCGGAGTCATAAGTCCTCAAATGAATATTCAAAATAATATTCATTAAATAAAATAAACGGAGTCTTAAGTCCTCGAATGAATATTCAAAATAATATTCATTAAATAAAATAAACGGAGTCTTAAGTCCTCAAATGAATATTCAAAATAATATTTATTAAATAAAATAAATGGAGTCTTAAGTCCTCGAATGAATATTCAAAATAATATTCATTAAATAAACTAAACGGAGTCATAAGTCCTCGAATGAATATTCAAAATAATATTCATTAAATAAAATAAAGTTATCGAATAAACCTTATTCGATTAATAGTTTTGGAAACTAGAGGAAAGTTTAGTGGAGACCCATTTTTAGATGAAGACCCGGAGACCAATTGTAGACCGTTAGATTAAGAAGGATCTGATGGATCAATTATTTTTATTTCTTTTAACAAGACATTTGCACACATACACATACATCTAATACATCTGTTTAACATCACAATGGTTTTTATATTAGATTTAAATAATCTCTTTGCCATCAACTTATAATATATCATCTTTAATGCAAGACAAGATTTTGAGTTAAATACACTAACATGTCAAGATCTTTTTTCTAGTCCTGCATGTCAAATAAACGTGTTCTGTAAATAAATTTCAATTTTCTTTTTTGTTTTTGGTAATGATCAGAAAATATAACTAATGATCAGAGAAGGGTATTCGGGGCAATCACTTGTGCTGCACTTCAATTTCCACCACCTTGTTTTATATATTATGTTCTGCATGCCTAATTATAATTTATCTAGATTTTAGTGATGGTTGAAAATTGTTGATATATAGTTTTGCATAAATAGTTGTATGTGAAATTATGCTAATTATATTATATTTTTTAGCATTTTACAAGTATGTTGTAAAGTTCTGCACATTCACTATAAATGTTATGCACATTGTGGATAGTGTTACACACATTCTTCACCAATGTTTATATAGTGAATGATTGTTACGGGAAAGGTGATGGCATAAAAGATTGTCGGTTAATTTTTATAAAATAACTACCCGATGTAATTTTGTGTTGAGTTTACACCACAAGATATAATCTAATCCAACGGTTATAAATAAGGTCTCCATGGTCTCCAGATTAAATAGGTCTCCACATAACTCAACTCTTGAAAACTATATCTATATATATATATAAAAGTATATATATATATATTATACTCGGGAACATCGACTCCCGGTTTAGAAATATGTTCACCTTTGGGTCCCCTATACTAAGGGTATACGCAACAACTGCTTATCTCTAGCATAGGTATTATGCAACTTATAAGCAATTGAATCAACAATTAGATATCAAGATTACGAAATAGACATGCATATATACCATATCAGCATGCTCCAATATATCGCAAGATTTGCTAATAACATTCATGCACTTATCACAAGATAATGTATATACATATATACATCACAACACCAGTATAACGGGTAGAAAACTTGCATGAGCGACTGGGGGTGATAAAAGGCTTGGGACGAGTCTGGTAACCTATAAACAACATATAAGTTGGAATTAAACCAAAGTCGCTTATGAATCTATACTTTAACCAATTAGACCCTAACGTTCGCTTTTGCGCTTAACGATTCACTATGTCGCTCGAGTACCCTCGGCTCCACCATTTTTAATAATTTAAACATTAAGGGTTTTAAGGTGATTCTTTCGCGAGTATCCTACCAACTGCCTAATCCACTTTACATAATTGCTTTATACTCCAATTAGTCATTTAAGGGCCTTAACCAAGGTTTTAAAGTCAGGCGAGGGGTAAGGGTTCGGTCGCGAAATGCCGTTACTTAAAACGGTCGTTTCTCATAAACCGTACATCGGATTCAAGCGAACCACATATCAAAACGAAGCTCGTAACATGAACTATCTAATCATGGCAATGATCAAAACCTAACAGTGATTTCACGGGTCCTGATGTTAAGAACAAAAGCAGTCTAAAGTAAATCGGGCATTACGACGGCTATGTTTACGCGATTACCAAATTTGTACAACTCCAAATCAATCCACAATCAACCACAAATCAACCCATAACCACCAATACAACCAAACTCCATCCATACTTCATTACAACAGTCCCAACATCTCAAGATTTACCAATTTATACTACCCCTAAACATGAACTAAAGCTATACTTAAGTTCATTAACCAATAATCAAGATTTACAACTCCAAACTCATTATAAATCCAACTCAACTCTAAATATACATGAATCATACTTCCCAAGAACTAAACCAAGCATAAAAACTCTAAATATACAAAATTAGGTCTAGGGTATGAGATTATACCTTCCTTGGTGAGTAAAAGTAACTAAGGAGCTTGGAATCACCCTTGAAAGTCCTTACCAAAGCTTAATCTAATCAAAAACACAAGATTAAAATTTCAAGTTCTTGAAAAACACTATTCACTCTCTTCTTCCATGAATTTTAGGAAGAGATTGTGAAGGAATTTGAAGCTTAGACTTATAGGATATCTATATCTATGTACAAGGAACCTTAGATAATTACCTCAATAATTAACAAAGCTTGGAACTTGGATTTGAGTTTTTTCTTCCTTTGAAATGGATAAAGGCCGAGAGCTTCTTGATGGAAATGAAGGTCAACTTTGTGTTTTTGTGTTATGAATTGTTTTGTTGGTTGTTTTGCCTTTTGTTTTGCTAAATTACCTTTTAACCATGGTAAATTTTGTGTGGTTTATAATCAACCAACACTTCCTTCCCTTTGGTCATGCTTATGTCATTTTCGTATGTCATCTTCCCACACTTGTCCTCTTCTTGTTGGTGTGGTGACATCATCATCACTAACCTCTTTGATTAGCTCCTAATTACTTGGCTAATGACCGCTGATCTGTTATACGGTTCGCTTAACTTTCGTTCTCGTTTATCGTTTGAGGGATCATACCCGGGATCTTATTACTTAGGTTCCCTTAACCTTTCTCAATACATTACATTCCTTTTATGATCCTCTCTTATAATCCTTGAATTAAAATCCTTTTAATCATGTTACCTTATACTCAATTCTTTCTGTATCTGGTGGATTTTCGGGAAAAATCAAAGTGTTCGAATTTGGATTCTGACGATCTTTACATACACTTATATACCATATAGAGTACTAATAAGATCTCAGAATATCAATAAAAGAACCTCTACAAAGTGTGGCATGAAAAGTTTTCTTATTCAACATAATCAGCAAAAACACTATTCATAAGGGTTTCAAAAATTCCAAAAATTGGGTTTATTACAGTCTCCCCTCCTTAAAAGGATTCCGTCCCGGAATCAGATAGAAAATAAATAGGGATACTCTCTTAGCATTGCACTTTCTAACTCTCAAGTAAATTTTCCCACATTGTGGTTCTACCATCAAACTCTGACTAGTTTGATAACCCTTCTCCTAAGCACTTGTACCTTTTCAATCTATAATCCTTCCTGGTTGCTCCATACAGGTTACGTCTGGTTGCATGTCTATGCACTCATATGCCCCTATTTGTCTGGCATCCGAATTACACTTCCTTAATATTGATACGTGGAACACGTTATGAACTTGCTACATGTTCGGGGGTAGGGCTAGCTCATATGCCAACTTCCCAATACGTCTTAATATATCCAAGGGTCCAACAATTCGTGGGCTTAGCTTTCCTTTCTTTCCGAACCTCCTCCATCCTTTCCTAGGGAATACCTATAACAACACTAGGTCCCCTACTTCCTATTCTTTGTCATTTCGTGTCGAATCAACATACTTCTTATGTCCATCTCGGGCTACTACCAGCCGTCCTCTGATTAGATCTATTATATCCTTGGTCCTTTGGACTACTGCGGGTTCGAGCATCTTGCGCTCTACAATCTTCATCCTAACATAAGGGAGATCGATATTGTCTTCCCTCAAGGATCTCATAAGGTGATATCCCGATACTGACATACGATCTATTATCGTAAGAAAACTCAATCCGCGATAATGATCATTCCAAATTCTTTCAAGTCTATTGCACAGACTCTCATCATAGCTTCTAGCATTATAGTTGTTACTTCTCAATAGCCATTCTTTTCCAGTTCGTAGTCGTTACTATCTTCCGTACACAATACTATATTGGTTACACTTTTGCTCGTTAGCGTTCTATAACCTTTTAATAACCATGTCAACCTTAGTATCACGAACGTGTTTCCATTCCGAATACCGCCATAACTTTACTACTCCTTTTTCAGCTGTTTCTATTTTCCAAAGTTTGATCAATCATATAGAAGTAAAGGAATTTGTTGAGAGATCACTATGATCATGAACACTTGTTCTATTGCATAGTTAGTACAGAAGGTGGCCAGCCTTTAGTACTTGACAAGCAATTAAACAACATGTGGTATCCTACTAGGCTTCTATCACACAGATAGATAGTCATTCGGCAATACCTCCTCTTTCTGGAAGGGTTGTTCTTCTCAGCTTACATGAAATGAAAAGGAGAGAAAAGAACAAATTAAAGAGAATTGTATAAAAAATACTGCCATAAAATATCTGGCTTGGAACCTACGTCTGAACTATAGAGGTTTGTCATAGGAGAATAAAACATAAATGTATATATATCAACATCCATTATTATCGTATCGCATTTCACATGCTTAAATATTTTTGCTATTCCGTCCATCATTCTATGGATCCATGCTCTTGCTCGAGCTTATAAACAATCACCGTTAAAACTCCCTCGACAGCGAAAATCGAATCTGGGATTTCATTCTAGACCTCCTCGTTACTAGAATTTTATGCTTGCACCGCAACCTTCCTCGTATAGTAATACGATTCTCTATTGATAAGAAGAAATAAATATTCAATAGGTAGATAATCGACTTAATTAGTCTATCAATGATAACTTATACATCACCACGACCCGATTTGTGGTACTTAATCTCAACATCCATTACCATACAACTCTCGCGGTTGTAATCAGCTCATTATTCAAAGAATCGTTGCTGCATTACTATAGTCCACCACGGACCTATGGTAGTCATTCGTTTTCCTTGGAATCTTAATAGCTAACCATACGGAGTCCATACTTGTCGTATCGAATTCTTATAAGGAGGTAACATGATCACCGCTCATGATTCATGAAGAACACTCCTGAACTTGACGCACATATGACATAATGCAGATAAAATTTCAGAAGAGTTTCAATGAAAGCAACGATAGCAGGTTAATACCATTATTAACCATATGTCTTTATTAGGAGACATGAAGCTCAAAGGTTCATTTAGTCCTTTCGTAACATGGTCCTGGCTTATCTTAAGATATGACCCTCTAAGATAGATAGCCCGCTCACAGTGATTACAAAAATTAATCTTTACCCAACTACTATCACGGTTGAGTATCGCACAATCATCAGAAGGAATGTCAATCTTCCACACCATAATACAATCTTCCCGGCTTCAACCATCATCACTGTATTCCTCTCGCACGAGCGCCTATTATTATCCTCTTACGTTTAAAGTGTCGGCCACCTCTTTGGCCTTTCCTGATAGTAAAATTTCCTTACAATCAATGTCATTTTAACCACCTCCAACTAAATTTTCTACCTCATTTCCAATCACTGCTTGTGTGAAGATGTTTTCCTTAAAATCTGATGAGTAAAAAAAAATATCACCATTTTTCTATAAGTTATTGCCTCAGTCTTTAGAGGTTAATCATTGTCACGACTAACTCTCGATCATACTTAGGACATCTTTTATCTTAGGTCCTAATTGCCCTGAACAATTTCAACCTTTACAGGTTGGATCCATACTTTCTCGTGGTTTAACACGTGCCCCACTTGGCCTCATTATAATTACGTCATATTTCCTTTATCAAAATTTCTATTCTTGAGAATTTTGAATATTACCTTTCTCCTTGTAAAACCTCTAAGGTTATCCTTGAATCGTTCCTCATGTATTCCCTAGATACAGGGCATATCAAAATACCATTTACTAATACTAGAACCATTGTCTATGTACTTCACAAAAATTTCTCTACTAATCTTTAAAGGTTATTGTTACCTTAATCCTTCATTCCATACTACCCAACTCATAATGTCCCTATTAAGGGTGAAATGCCAACCTTTATGCATTCATCTATGGTTCATCTCAAGTTATCGAGGTTCCATCCTTAATTCCACCTTTTTAAAAAGGTACTTGCATCCGTCCATAGATAAATCAAGTCATGTATCCCCGATAAGGGTGTCTTATTCAATCATTTCCACCTCGATAGTCTATACCGAATTTCACAATAGCATCCTTATTCAAGTTAAGGTCAATCCATATGGCCTCCAAAAGATAAAAATGGTTATCCGCTTTTCTTTCCTGATTTGGTAATGACAACAGGGATGTCCTGGAAGATATTGGTCGTGATCAACGTGAACTTCTTCTTAATAAATCCTTATTTACTTTTGTTGTTTATCTCAACAGTCATCTCAATGTTAGGATATCTTTCATACCTGGTGTCTCCCTTTCTGGGTATCATGCCCCCGGTCTTACACTTCACATTCTTGAAGGTCACTTCCTTCATCCAATTTTCCTAATTTCTTACTTTCTTGTCTCCTCAGTCTATCCGCGTCTCATTGTTTATCCTTCGAACTATCTCAAGGTTTCCTCGAATTCTCCCAACTTAAAGGGGGTACAATATATATATCTATTATGCCTTCAACCATCAACTTTAACTCATGGTGAATCACCCTTATCCTGATAATTACATACTTTTCTATTTCTATTGCTACGAGTCTTTAGGGTTTCCTCAAACCCAACTCCCTTATCATTCCTCAACTTTATTGTCTTTATTTTCCTTTCCACTTCAGTTTCTTTTATTTTCGTTTCTATTACAACTATTTCATGAACCAACACCACATAAGCATTGATTTCAACATCCCGTCATTCCGGATTCGTGTCCTTCAGACGAACCTTTATGACTTTCACAACCTAGATTCATGATTCATCATACTTGTCTGCCTTTGATCTGGCTCTAAAGCTTTTACACTATCTCTATAACCTTGGAAAATACTTTCCCGAAAACAATTGACTAAACTTTAATCGTTTTATTATAACCTCTGGCTCCGTGCCTTTCTTGGTCTTTCACCAGCGGGTGGTCTCTCTCTTAGGAGGGTAAGTGACAAAAACAGTCTTTTGTGATTCGTCAATCATTTAGAATCTCAAATGATTCCTCTATTTCCTTTAGCCAGGCTCTTGCCTCGACTGGGTCAGCTATTTCCTTGGAACTCTGAGAGCTTAGCGACTTAAAGGTCCTGAAAGAATTTCACACCACATTATTTCCTCAAGGTGGTGGTTAGGGGTAAAAGTATAAGTTTTGTTTTAGGCAGGTCCATGGATTGCCCAATAGGAGTACCATCCTGGTTCTTCCTATCTTGCTCGACTTCTATTTTCTCAGTCTAAATTTTTCTTCCTACTCCCCATAATTGGGGTCATCTTTTAATTTAAAATCCCCATTTTCCACTTCATTATATTCTGGGTTCCTTATATCTTAATTGCGACCCCCCTGATTATCACATTTAAGGTTTGCCCCTAATCTTATTCCTCGTGGGGGCATAATTCTTGGAAAAATTTTGAGAATCTCTGGATATTTGTCTTACTTACTTTGCTTAAGTCTTTCCCTCATTCAATCCTTGCATGATTGCAAATTATGAATTCTCAAGTTCTATAACTTTATGACACTCTCTTAAGTGTGAATAATGCAATTAACAATATGAACTTATCACAAACAAACTGATCTGAACTGAAAGGAACGAATATATACATAACCATTTGTTCGAGGGTACAACAACTAAACACCTGAAAGAGAATTACATCATTTGGCCTGATCGCTTCTATCCCAAAAGTACTACCACAGATAATCATCTAGTCATTAAAAACTAATCATTCATAACTTAGGCTAATCCTCCAAAAGTGGTGATGCATATAATCCTTGTCTGATTGCCCAGACAAGCACACTATTCTGGATCAAGAAATGTGGGCACGCACGACATCCTTAACATGCTCCATTAAGGCGGTGATGAGGTCTAAGATAGTTGCAAGTAGAGCTGGATCAATCTGACCCTCAAGATGGCCTCTAGCTGTAATTCGGGTGGTAGCCTCAATCATTTCCATGCTATAAGCTAATCCTGCCGGAAGTACCCCGCCCTCAATTCTTGGTGCAGTAAGTCGGTCCAACAGATCACTTCTAACATTATGGGCCTCAGACAGGCCACCCAAAGTCATATGATAATTGGCGATAAGAGAAGCCTGAGTGGTAGCATCTAGCAGTCCATGGGGTGCAGGTGGTGCAGAACCCGAAGATCCAAATGGATAACCAAGCACGGTATCAGGTGACAATGGTGCAAGAGATAAAGGTGGCATTTCCTCAGTAGATGCTGGGCTATGTACAGGGGATGGAACAGGAATTGGTGGAACCTCATGAATGTCTACTAGAACCTCTGGGAGAGGGTCTGCTACTGGTATAATTGATGTTGTGGAAGGTCCCACTACTTCTGCCCTCACTATCCTTGGTGCCTTTGGTAACTCTTCATCCTCTAGTGCCACCCTCAAGGCCATTCTAGCTCTGGTAGCCGCCCTGACTACGGTCATCAATTCCTCAGCGGTCCTCTCTTCATTCTCGTTAGGATCCTCCACGAGATCCTCCTTAGCAACAATCCCTTCTGGGATAACATCCTCAACCGCAACATTCTCAATATGAATCTCATCCGGTCCCTCGTTAGGGTACTCTATCGGATTCACAATTTGATCTCCAGCATGTAATAAAATATCCTCATGCTAATGCTCCTGAACCTCAGGGTTCGGTGCCCCGCTGCCCTATACGAGAATGAACTATGTTACTATCATGATATTTATAAAGGTTCCCATAAGGGTTTTAACTGTCAGTACTACGTTAGGTAGCCCGACTATGAACTTGGCAAGAGTTCTTATTATCGTAGTGAACTTATTATCTTAACGCCACATCATCTCTGAGGTTTATAACGCTTTGCTCAGATACCATTACTGTAACACCCCCAAATCCGGGGTCGGGGATTCGGGTTGTCACGAGTTCCATTTCCCTTAATAATACTTAACCTTAACAATCAACCAACTGCTGCGTACTGTGACCCCACAATATACACACACACCACAAGTTATAGTCTCAGAGATGAATACCAAAAATAACACAAGTCATTTTACTCCACAATTATAAACCATTTCACCTCAAAAGGGTTTCTGAATAATTTAAATATTCTTTGCCATTATTATAATTCATAATATACATAAGTCTGGTTCATCAATAGTTGAAAGCCTAGCCTATTGGTAGTTCCTACCTCAGTTACGGCGACGTCAACGCTTCCAGAAAACTACGGAACGTTTCCTAACCACTTGCGAATTGGAAGCTTGGTCTTGTTCATCTTTTCTATCTGTTGTTGTGTGATGAAAGAAGAAAGCAAGGGTGAGCAACAAGCCCACCGAAATAATATGTATAATAATTAACAATATATGAGCATTTTTATAGTACTTATGAAAGCCTTGGTCAAGAAGAAATGAACCAAGTTGATATCTTAACGCCACCAAGTCGCAAAATATTCAGTATATATATACATATATACTTTTCACAATCTTTGAAATCCTCTGACATGTATAATATACACAGAGTTCCAGTTTATAACTGTATAAAAATATCGTTGCAAGGTGATCTCATATATCTAACCTTGTCTCAACGTTTTTCTGAAAATCTTTGTCATATATAAGATAATCATTAACTGGATATAAGTTAAAAAGATGAAGTTACAAGATACTCCAATATACTTATATCTTTCCCGAATACTACTTGAACCACCACCGTTCAAGGTATAAACAGTTTCGAAAGTTCATCACATAGATGAGACTATAAGATAAGACTTGAATAGATTCAATCTTTAAAATGTTGTTTAAAAGAAATGAAGTTACGAGATACTTTATTTGAGGGAAACATCATTATAACTGTTTGACCCTGTCAAAGCTTCAGCAATCACCCATCCGTAGCCTTTCGATCGAATGCTCCGGGTAGTGTTGTAGAAATATCCAAACTGGATGATGAACTCATTACGGGAGTTTGCCGCGCCAGGAAGACCACTTACGATGATCAGTCGCAGTAGTGCAACCCCACCATTTTCTACATGTAGAGGAGAACCTGTCGGATTTACTTGTCAACCGAACACTGGACTCCTAAGGAATGGACCATCTTAGCGGAACTTCCAGGCCATTTGGGCCAATATAATAAGGCTGGGCCGGCGCCACTCGACCACTTACGCCACTCCTAGTTCAGATGAAATCCATGACTCTGAAACGTAAAGCTTGTCCCCCCTTTCCCCAAGTAGAAACTTGTTGATACGGCTCCACCAAGAAGTCGTATCTAGTTGGAAAGGAAAACTCACCGATATTTCCTAGGCGGTGCCTGTTAATGGATTAACTTGTTCAAAGAATTTTACTTCCCGAGTGTTGGGTAAGTAATCAAAAACTCTTTTATAAAAACAGCAACCTTGTTGCGAATATAAACATACTACAGAGCCGGATCCCTCGGGTTTTGAGCGAGTATTTAAATCCCCTTCGAAAGGAGGATCTTAAATATAAAAATGAGTTTTGGGATCCGCCCTAACTTTTAAAATCATTTTGAAGACTCGAAAACATTTTAAAGAATGTTTAGAGTAACGCTGATTAAATAAAATAAATCAGTCCCGATATGTTAGAAAGTATCTGAATATTATTATTTAAATAATATTCCCATAAGGATGATCCTTATAAAAATAATCGAGGTAGGAGTTTTAAAACTCATACTTGAAATGAATAATAAATAACCAAAGATATACTTATACGAAAGTATGATCTTTATTTGAATAATCGAAAAAAAGTTTGATTATCGAAACATTATTCTTTAATAAAATAAAGAATATTATGTAATAAATAAGCGGAGTCATAAGTCCTCAAATGAATATTCAAAATAATATTCATTAAATAAAATAAACGGAGTCTTACGTCCTTGAATGAATATTCAAAATAATATTCATTAAATAAAATAAACGGAGTCTTAAGTCCTCAAATGAATATTCAAAATAATATTCATTAAATAAAATAAATGGAGTCTTAAGTCCTCTAATGAATATTCAAAATAATATTCATTAAATAAACTAAACGGAGTCATAAGTCCTCGAATGAATATTCAAAATAATATTCATTAAATAAAATAAAGTTATCGAATAAACCTTATTCGATTAATAGTTCTGAAAACTATATATATATAAAAGTGTATGTATATATATATATATATATATTATACTCGGGAACATCGACTCCCGGTTTAGAAATATGTTCACCTTTGGGTCCCCTATACTAAGGGTATACGCAACAACTGCTTATCTCTAGCATAGGTATTATGCAACTTATAAGCAATTGAATCAACAATTAGATATCAAGATTATGAAATAGACATGCATATATACCATATCAGCATGCTCCAATATATCGCAAGATTTGCTAATAACATTCATGCACTTATCACAAGATAATGCATATACATATATACATCACAACAACAGTATAACGGGTAGAAAACTTGCCTGAGCGACTGGGGGTGATAAAAGGCTTGGGACGAGTCTGGTAACCTATAAACAACATATAAGTTAGAATTAAACCAAAGTCGCTTATGAATCTATACTTTAACCAATTAGACCCTAACGTTCGCTTTTGCGCTTAAAGATTCACTTAAGTCGCTCGAGTACCCTCGGCTCCACCATTTTTAATAAATTAACCATTAAGGGTTTTAAGGCGATTCTTTCGCGAGTACCCTACCAACTGCCTAATACACTTTACATAATTTCTTTATACTCCAATTAGTCATTTAAGGGCCTTAACCAAGGTTTTAAAGTAAGGCGAGGGGTAAGGGTTCGGTCGCGAAATGCCGTTACTTAAAACGGTCGTTTCTCCTAAACCGTACATCGGATTCAAGCGAACCACATATCAAAATGAAGCTCGTAACATGAACTATCTAATCATGGCAATGATCAAAACCTAACAGTGGGTCCTGATGTTACGAACAAAAGCAGTCTAAAGTAAATCGGGCATTACGACGGCTATGTTTACGCGATTACCAAATTTGTACAACTCCAAATCAATCCAAAATTAACCACAAATCAACCCATAACCACCAATACAACCAAACTCCATCCATACTTCATTACAACAGTCCCAACATCTCAAGATTTACCAATTTATACTACCCCTAAACATGAACTAAAGATATACTTAAGTTCATTAACTAATAATCAAGATTTACAACTCCAAACTCATTATAAATCCAACTCAACTCTAAATATACATGAATCATACTTCCCAAGAACTAAACCAAGCATAAAACTCTAAATATACAAAAGTAGGGCTAGGTTATGAGATTATACCTTCCTTGGTGAGTAAAGGTAACTAAGGAGCTTGGAATCACCCTTGAAAGTCCTTACCAAAGCTTAATCTAATCAAAAACACAAGATTAAAATTTCAAGTTCTTGAAAAACACTATTCACTCTCTTCTTCCATGAATTTTAGGAAGAGATTGTGAAGGAATTTGAAGCTTAGACTTATAGGATATCTATATCTATGTACAAGGAACCTTAGATAATTACCTCACTAATTAACAAAGCTTGGAACTTGGATTTGAGTTTTTTCTTCCTTTGAAATGGATAAAGGCCGAGAGCTTCTTGTTGGAAATGAAGGTCAACTTTGTGTTTTTGTGTTATGAATTGTTTTGTTGGTTGTTTTGCCTTTTGTTTTGCTAAATTACCTTTTAACCATGGTAAATTTTGTGTGGTTTATAATCAACCAACACTTCCTTCCCTTTGGTCATGCTTATGTCATTTTCGTATGTCATCTTCCCACACTTGTCCTCTTCTTGTTGGTGTGGTGATATCATCATCACTAACCTCTTTGATTAGCTCCTAATTACTTGGCTAATGACCGCTGATCTGTTATATGGTTCACTTAACTTTCGTTCTCGTTTATCGTTTGAGGGATCATACCCGGGATCTTATTACTTGGGTTCCCTTAACCTTTCTCAATACATTATATTCCTTTTATGATCCTCTCTTATAATCCTTGAATTAAAATCCTTTTAATCATGTTACCTTATACTCAATTCTTTCTGTATTTGGTGGATTTTCCGGAAAAATCAAAGTGTTCGAATTTGGATTCTGACGATCTTTACATACACTTATATACCATATAGAGTACCAATAAGATCTCAAAATATCAATAAAAGAACCTCTACAAAGTGTGGCATGAAAAGTTTTCTTATTCAGCATAATCAGCAAAAACACTATTCATAAGGGTTTCAAAAATTCCAAAAATTGGGGTTATTACAGATGACATTCCTGATTTCACGCCATATCCAGTAATGATTCATTTGTTGTCATCTCCAAAGGTAACTACTGGGCCATCTCTCTTGTCCACTTCTGATAGGAGGGCTCTATCCTCGAACTCTTATGTATTAAACACCCAATGTTCAAAATCCAAATGGTTCGCTTCACTTTTGCTTGCCCTATCTACATTATGGATAAAGTTCTCTTTGGTACCAAAACTAAGTTGGGTCTAGGGAACTTAGAGAGATTCATATTATGAATAATGTCATATGCAAATTTAACATGCTTTTGTTTCTCATCGACCGTCTCCTTCTTCTCTTTAGAAGCATTAAGAATGCCTTTAGGCTTCCAAGTAGGAGTTTCCTTCCTAACCTTAAGAGGACTGACAGTCTTTGTGGTGCCCTCCAAACCCGGGTCAGAAGTTTGGGGTCCACACACACAAACCTTATTTATAACCTGCTTATAACAATAATAAAGATAATAATAATATGCAGTGACCCTAATTACCAACTACCATGGACCGCAACAGGTTAAAGTATGCACACAAGCCACACACACACACTTATATTACAAACGCCCAAATCCCAATTATTCAAACTTACAACTGAATATTAAACATTATTACAAACTTCATAAACTTAAATTATCTCAAAAGCTATCAGCTAGCTTAACTCGATCAACCTGGACCCCTAGCTCTCGCACTGGATTGGGGATCCTCGCTAGCAACTGGTTCCTTCTTAACTGGAAAAGAACATAAACAACATCACACAGATGAGCTAACTAGCTCAGTAAGTCACAATGACAAGACTGAGAATAATGATCATCAAGTGAAAAGAGTTAAGGTATCAAGTGAACAGTGATTAATGATTTAGAATTGGATATTATGTTTTCATTTTAAAATAAAACAAGGTTAGGCTGCTGATCAGTCACGCACTAACCCCGAGCAAGGCACACAGTTCTGCTATAATTACTGGATCCAAGGCACACATTGGCCTAACTTGACCACCAATCTGGTCTGACCACGAATATGGTCCACAATTTTATAAAACAATCCAATTCTAACATAATAACAGAATAAATAATATAAAGCAATAAACAAAATCATAAGCAATATTGGATGTTCAATAATTAAATGGTTTTAATCTTCACAAAGGATCAATATGGCAATTTTAAAAAATGGCTGTTAGGTAATGAAAGAATTGGATAACAAAGGAATCAAAGTTTCAAGGTTGCAAGGATTTGGTCTTTCAAAACATAAGGTATAATGGTTTGAATATATAAGCAATTTGATTTAGTGTTTGGCATTTATTTTGTATGTATTTGTGGAGTAGTATCGTATATCTGTGGTTCATATTCGGGTATACAACAATCAATGGTTCAGAAATAATAAGGTTTATGGCTCAAAGATCAACAACTGGAATCAAGGTTTAGGGTTCAGTGCTTCAAAGCACTTGCAATATAAAACAGGACTATCAATCAACTACAATATACTCGAGAAAGTTCAAAACACTTGCCTGATATTAGCTTGCTATACTTCTCTAACTTCCAATCACAATCTCCTACTCATCGACTATCTGTTTCCCTTTCCTACGCCTTGCCTCTTCTGCTCACATATCATAAACATCTATCAATACTCAACTCATACGATTCTATTTGATATACACTTCTATCTACCCTTCGTTTTACCCAAATCCGATTAACGGATTGAAAGTTATGCTATAAACAAGTAAACACCGAACATATAGATCGACCGTCAAACAAACAAGTCACATATAACACATAGCACGTCAAACAATCAATGACATTCCATTTATAGAGAAGTCTCGGGTCATAAACAGTCTTTCGGGTATTTAATATGATTTTTAAAACATTTTTCGGAATTAAAACGGGTCGTTGGATCAATTTTAAAGCAATAAACAAGGTTCGATTGGCCAAATCTGGCTTTAAAATAATTATATAATAATTATCGAGCCTTGAAAACAATTTAAAATAATATTTTAAAGCTCGAAACTATCTTTTGGAATTTTTAAATCATTTATAAATAATTAAATCTAATTAAATAATTAATTAAAGTCAATTAATAATTAATTAATCAATTAATTTTTGAATTAATTGACCAATTAATCAATTAATTATTAAATAAAATTAATTAACTAATTAATTCAGATTTATTTTTGAATTAAAAATAATTTTTGGAATTAAAATAATATTTTTTTTTTGGAAATTTCAAAAATTAAAAACGAATTTTTATAATTAAAATAAATAGAAAATATGATTTTTAAATAATTTAGAAACAGGAATCCTAAATTTGCAAGTTCTGGAAAGTTCAGGGACTGAACTTCATCTTCTTCAAAAGTTCGGGGGCCTATTTGAAATTTTGCAAACCCCCGCCGTCGACTCGCCGGAGTGTGGCCGGAGAACACGATTTCGGCCACCTCAGGCCACCAAACTATCCAGAATTAAACTACAAGCTACCAGCAACTTGTATATGCAATCAAAACACACAACCCTTTCCAGAATTGGCCGGAAAAAGCTCAAGAAACTCGCCGGTTTCCGATGACCCGACGTAAACTTCAAAACACAACTCCGTTCAAACCATGAATCGTCTGTTAACGAGCTATACACCAATCGATTGCAAATTTCATGAGGAACAAAACCCACTATATTTCAACATTTAATAACCCCTAGAACAAAAAGCCCTAAATTTCAATTAAGAACATTCATACGGGTTATAAACCCTAATTTTAAAATTCGAAAATTAAACTCAATTTTGAACATGTTATTGAACTCCAAATCAGTCATATGACATATGAAAATCATCAGGAAAACAAGCTCTACAACATGAAATCATCAAATCATTCAAACAATCATCTGAACAAAAATTTATGTTTTTAATCAAAATAATTCAAAAATAAATAAAATTACAGAAAATAAACCTTTGATTCTGTAGTGAAACAAGTTCTGCAATCTGAAAGTACACTCCAAATCCTTCATTTTGGTTACAAGAGCTTTCCAAATGGATTTCAATAACACCTTGAAACTGTAGTTTGATTCTCAAAAGGTTTTATGAAATTAGGGTTTTTCTCTGGAAAATTCTATAATTACTGTTTACAAAAGAATTTCGGTACGAAATAAAATACGGTAAAGGCTATTTAAAATTACGGAAAATTAGTATCCCGTTGGATTATTCCGGATATAAAATATTACGTTTATTTAGAAAAACAGATCCAAACGGTACCGGTTTTCGGGATAATTATCCAAATCAGTACAATTTGTACTGCGGTCTTGGTCTCAGCGCCTGGTTACACGTATTACGAGGTGATAATTATAATAGTTTAATAAAAAGATCTCGTTTATCGAAAATACGAGTTTTATTGATTTACCGAAACTAATAATGTATCAAAAATATTGCGCCGGGACCCGCACAGGATAAACCGTACGCCGGATCGAAAAAGTCGAAACATGGAAAATGCTTGGAATATTGCCATTAGGTTAGGAAAGAGTTCTCGGAAGAGTTTCGGGTTATAAAAACATAAAAATGGATGAAGTCGGCTGGTTCCCGATTGTATAAAACATATATGAATTTATAAAATCCATATATTTCCTATAAAATCATAAATCAATATAAAAATAAATAGGAAGATATGATAATTATCTATATTTTATTTTGGACATATAAAAATTAAAATACTCAATTTATATTATTTTTAAACATCCAAACACATATACTACTTAACAAATACTTCACAGAATAAACACGACACATGCATAATATTTATTTATTAGTGAAAATAATTACACGATATATACCGGATATTACATCCTTCCCCCCTTAAAAGGATTCTGTCCTCAGAATCTCCTAAGAAAACAAATGAGGGTACTTTTCTCTCATATCACTTTCTAACTCCCAGGTTGATTCTTCAACCTTTGGGTTTCTCCACAATACTCTCACTAACTTTACCACTTTATTTCTTAATACTTTCTCTCTTTCTTCTAGAATCTGTATCAGACTCTCTACATACGACAAATCTGCTTGAAGCTCTATTGGCTCGTATTCAATTACATGCCTGGAGTCTGGATTATACTTCTTAAGCATCGATACATGAATAACATTGTGAATGTGCTCCATGTGCGGAGGTAACGCCAACTCGTAAGCTACTTTTCTAACACGCTTTAAAATCTCAAAAGGTCCAACATATCTTGGGCTCAGTTTTCCTTTCTTTCCAAATCGTGTCAATCCTTTCCACGGCGATACTTTCAGTAATACCAGATTTCCTTCTTCAAATTCCATATCTTTCCTTGATTGATCTGCATACTTCCTTTGGCGGTCTTGTTCTGCTATCAGTCTCTTCTGGATAACTTCAATAACTTCCTTCGTCTGTTGCACCAATTCAGGTCCAAGTATTTTGCATTCTCCTACTTCGTCCCAATATACAGGAGATCGACATTTGCGTACATAAAGAGCTTCATAGGGTGGCATCCCAATACTGGCGTGATAACTATTGTTGTAAGCAAATTCTACAAAGGGTAAATGTTCATCCCAACTTCCTTTGAAATCAATAGCACAAACACGTAACATGTCTTCGATTGTCTGGATTGTTCTTTCACTCTGGCCGTCCGTCTGGGGATGGTAAGCCATACTCATATTCAGTCTCGTTCCCAAACATTCTTGAAAAGTTTTCCAAAATCTCGAATTAAATCTCGGATCTCGATCGGATACGATAGACACAGGAACTCCATGACGAACTACGATTTCTTTCAGGTACATATGGACTAACTTATCTAGTGAGAATCTTTCATTTATAGGCATAAAATGAGCTGACTTGGTAAGTCTGTCCACTATAACCCAAATGGCATCATGATTAGCTTTTGTCCTTAGAAATCCTACTATGAAATCCATGGAAATATGCTCCCACTTCCATTCTGGAATCTCTAATGGTTGCAACAATCCACTTGGTCTCTGGTGCTCTGCTTTAACTCTCTAACATGTATAACATCTGCTAACCCATTCCGCAATTTCCCTCTTCATATCTGGCCACCAATAATTTTCCTTTAAATCTCTGTACATCTTGGTACTCCTTGGATGGATTGAATACCTTGAATTATGAGCTTCCTGTAGAATTTTATTCTTCAACTCCGTTACTGGTGGAATCCAAATTCTATAAGAAAACCTAATAATACATTGATCGTCCTTTTGCGTGCACAAATCCTCACCTACCAAATGATTTATGTCCTGATCCATTATCTCTTCTTGACACTTCCTTATCTTCTCTAATAACTCCGGCTGGAAAGTCATACTATACACTTTTGCTTCATCAGGCTTGTAAACTCTAATCTCCAATTCCAGTTTCTGAAATTCCCTGTATAATTTTTCGGGTACTGATAACACCTTCAACTTTTCTTTCCGACTTAACGTGTTTGCCACAACGTTTGTTTTACCGGGATGATAGTTAATCGTGCAGTCATAATCCTTGATCAACTCTAACCATCTCCTCTGTGTCATATTAATCTCCTTCTGTGTGAATATGCACTTCAAGCTTTTGTGATCCGTATAAATCTTGCATTTTTCTCCATATAGATAATGTCTCCAAATCTTCAAAGCGAAAACTATGGCTGCTAGCTCCAAATCATGAGTAGGATACTTCTGTTCGTGTGGTTTCAATTGCCTTTGATGCATACGCAATAACCTTATCATGCAGCATCAGAACGCATCCGAGTCCTTTATGAGAAGCATCGTTATAAATTATGAAATTCTCTTGATTATCTAGAAGTGATAAAATAGGTGCCGTGATTAATCTTCGCTTCAATTCCTGAAAACTTTCTTCACATTTATCGTTCCATATAAACTTTTCATTCTTTCGTGTAAGTTTCGTCAATGGTATTGCAATCCTTGAGAAATTTTGAACAAATTGGCGATAATATCCCGCTAATCCCAAGAAACTTCTTACTTCTGTCGGTGTTCTCGGTCTTTCCCAATTTTTAATTGCTTCAATCTTCACTAGGTCCACTTTGATCCCTTCATTACTAACTATGTGTCCTAAGAACTGAACTTCCTGTAGCCAAAACTCACACTTTGAGAATTTAGCATATAACTTCTTTTTCCTTAAAATCTCCAAAGCTATTCTCAAATGTTCTGCATGATCCTCTTCTGTTTTTTAATAAATCAAAATATCATCTATAAACACAATAACAAACTTGTCCCAGTATTCCTTGAAAATTCTGTTCATCAGGTCCATGAATGCTGCCGGGGCATTGGTCAACCCAAAAGACATCACTAAAAATTTATAATATTCATACCTTATCCTGGAAGTTGTCTTTGGTATATCTTTTGGCTTAATCTTTAGTTGATGATATACCGATCTCAAATCAATCTTGGAGAAGTTGTTATTCCCAGTGGACTAACAATGAGATTTACAGAAGGGGGGTTGAATGTAAATCTCAAAACTTTTTCAAGTTTTGAGCAGTTTCTAAGGCTAAGTGTTTTTGAGAACAAGTGTGTGAATTGCTTGAAGCTAATACAGACAGATATATATTCAAACACCAATGTAAAGAACATAAAGAACTTAAAAACTTTTCTGGTGGATTTGTTGTTCCACCAGAGATGTGTTATTTCAGAAAATCTGTGATTCAAAGAATTAAATCACAGCTGCTTCCTAGTACAAACTAGATGATTTTCTCTCTGGATATTTCTAAACAGCTCTGGAAAATTCTTATCTAATTACTAGCTGCTACTTGGTTTATATTTCACCAAGTTTACAAGTGAAGACAAAATTGTAAAATACAATTAAAAAGATTCTTCACATGTTTCTTCTTCATTTCTCTATCAAATGCAATATAGGATAATCTGTGAATCATTGAATACTTCCTTGTTTGGATCAGAATGGAAATGCTGCATTTTCTTGATTCCTCCTAGAGGCTTCCACATTCCAGTTTGTCTCTGTCAACCCATGTGCCTCTGTCAGCTTGTGAATTGTCACTATCAACTACTAATGAACTAAGCATTCGTTGAAGCTTTCATCCGTTGATGCCTTATCCGTTGAGGCTTTATCCGTTGAAGCTTTATCCATTGATGCATTATCAGTTGAAGTCTTTATCCGTTGAAGCACTTATCTGTTGATGGATATTATCCATTGAAGCTTTAGAGACATTCGTTGAAGCTTTGTTTCTTATCCGTTGAAGGTCTTCAATATCCGTTGATACTTCTTCACTTATACAAAATTACAAGGCATGAAATATTTATAATTAGCCCTCCTATTTGTATATCCATTAGTAGTCAACATGACTGATAATTTCCTACAACATCTAAGAATTACAACTTGAATCCAGAGAATGAAATGTGCTACAATACTAAACTTATTGCTAAGTAAAGCTACTCCTTCAACGGATAGCCAAGATGGTCTTATCCGTTGAGGCTACAAACACTAGATTTCTACTTAAGTGTTTTGTTTAACTTATCATCAAACTAATACACATATTCCTAACAATCTCCCCCTATTTATGTCTACTAGAACTGCAGGCATAAATTTGGGTTTAGCTTGATGATAACAAAACACTTGACAAATGTATAAACTGTAATAAAGCAGAAATTCAATAGTGCTACAAAAATGTGTATGCTGAGATGGAATTGAAGAGTTACATTGTTTCCAAGGGTGCTCCTTTAGCCTGAGCAGATTAGTTTCTTTTCCTTTGATTCCTTGTTTTCTTTCCTAGCCTCCTGCCATTCTCCTCTATTTGAAGTTGAAGTTGTCTGTAGAATTCAGCTTCATCTTCTTCATTGATGTCTAACTTAGATTGCATATCCTTGAGAGTTTCATTACTGGCAATCTTGAGCTGATCTTCAATTCTGAAAAATCTTCTGACTCCTTTGCTGTCTCTGAACTCCATCAACCAATGAGGTGATTTGTGAATTGTAATTCCTCTTTCTTGAATGAGTAATGTTCTAGCCAAAGCATTGGGCTCCCTCCAAGTTTTCCTTATGTTGGCAATCTTGTTGAGAATCTCAGTCTTGGCAGTTCTGGTAAAGCCAGAATCCATTTGTATGGCTGAGTAGACTCTAATCAAGGTAGAGTAGCCTTCATTCAGAATTCTGTAAAGAGGCCAGGTTCTTTCCCCATCTCCTTTGTATTTGAACACTAGTCTTTCCGGTAGCTGTCTGTAGGCAGCTATTCCCCTTACTTCCTCCAGCTCATCTAGATAGAGTTCAATGTCTAAAAATTCTTTTATGTCACAGATGTGAACATAATCATCCTTAGAGGCTTGAGGCTTAGGCTTAGGCTTCTGTGTGAATTTGATTGAGGCTTTAGAGGGTATTAATTTGATTCTTCTTTTCTGCTTCTTTGATGGTAGAGAAGAGGTTAGGAAGGTGGGAAATTTGATGGTGTCCCAATCAATTGGTTCCTCCTTGAGAATGATTGTTTCACCATGAATGTTCATGAAGGGGTCAGGCACAGTGGGTTCAGGAATAGAGGGTAGTGGTTTGGATATTGATTGGGTTTCTTCAGTCTCATCTACCATCTTTTTCTTTGCATTGACCTTCTTTCTGTTCCCTTTTTGCCATTCTTCTCTTCCCTTACTTCTTTCCTCCATATCTGTATCAACCATGTCCCCCATAGCTTCATCTTCACTTTTGTCTTCAATTTCTTTCTGTTCTTCAGCCTGACTTGACTTTAGCTATTTTTCAAGCTTTGCTTGTGCTCTTTTGTCAGCCTTTAGCTGTTTGGCTTCTTCCTTCAACCTTCTGGTTTCTTCCCTCTTGGCTATTGAGAATTTGGGATGTCCTTGCATCACACATATGCTCTTTCCCTCTCTGAAGATAATAGCCATGTTCCTCCTTACAGCCACATCCATGGTCTCTTTGAGTTTTGAGATACTTCTACCCAAAAGCTTGTCCTCATCAGCCTTTGGAAGAGGAAAATCCACTTCTTTCAGAGGATTCTTTGTAGAGTCCTTATTGGATCTGTTGTTGGGCTTGAGAACCATTGGTTTCAGATTCTTGGAAGAAGTCTCTCCAACCTTATTCCTCCCTACTGGCTTGAGCTCCATAATAATTGATTCCACTTTTGTGCTATGCCTCACAGATTGTGATTGAGAAGTTGTAGAACCAAATATTTGTTGCATCTTTTCATCAATCTTCTTCCTTTGCTCTTTGACTTGCAATTCAGCTGCTGCTATCTGGATTAGATCAATTCCATCAAGCTTTCCTTTGATTTGAATAATTGGAGAAGTGGTGATGGCAGGAACTAGCACTTGAGAAATTTGAACTGTTGTTGATGGCTCTCCTTCCCCTTCCCCTTTATTCTCCCCCTTTTTGTTATCATCAAGGGTAGGGGTCAAGCCTTGTGCATTTTCCAGCTGCATGAGTAGATTTGTTTGAGTTTGTTGATTCTGAAGAATGGTGACCATAGAGTCTTCAATGATCTGAACTCTGGTTTCCAATCTGGCCAGTCTCTTGTCAGCATCAGATTCTTTCCTCAGTCTCCCCAACAAATCTTGTATAGTACCATAAGGTATGACTGAATCCAACTTCTCAGCATTGTAGGATTTTAGATCAGCAATATCCTGCTTGAGCTCATCCACACTTAGATTTTGTTTGAAATGCTGCAACTGCAAGAGATGCAAAGATTCTAGATGAGCTTGAAGAATTGCCTTGGTACCAACATCTATAGTCTCCTGAAGGGCCTTCTGAATTGTCATGACTTGTCTGACCAAAGTGACACCAAACTCTCCTGGTGTTGATGCTTTTGCCCATGCCCATTCAGGAAGATCTGGAACAGAACTTGGGCCTGCTACTCCCCCTAAGTTCATGCTCTCATCCAAAGAATCAGAGTCATCATCATTAGAATTTACTCCAAATTCTTCAGATGGCTCACCAGCTTGAGAAGGCAGCTTGTTAACAGCAGCTTTGTCTCTGAGAAGAGATTCTGAAGTGTGTACAATGTTTAATGTCTGTTCTGTCTCCACATTGCCCTGAGCAGCCAATAATTGATAGGCTGAAATAGGATGAGTAAAAGTGTCAGCATCCAAGGAAATGTTATCAATTACAGCTTTGTAATGTTGCTGAAATTGTCTTTCCTTTTCTGCATCATCCACTGTCATTGACTCACTAGCAATGGCTGGATCCACCCTTATAGCTTCTGTACCTGCCTTTCTCTCATTTTCTCTATGTTCTTGCATCAGGGGCTCCCCCTGGCTCACACACACCCTCACACCCTCACCCTCACCTTTTAAGGTGGCACTCCCCTCACTCACTTTTGCCATGCTGGAAGAAATAGCATGCATATGGTGACTCTCAACCTCTCCTTTTACCTAGGAGCAACCCAGCCTCTCACTCAAAAGATCACTCCCTTCCCTCAAACCTAAAAGTGATTGTACAGTAGCCATGTCCTCTATAGTTGGAATTGTTTCTGTTATGTGTGTAGAGACCATCAACGGATAGGGAGTATCCGTTGAAGTGGAAACTGATGGTATCAACGGATAACTGCCGTTAAGCTTATCCGTTGAAGAACAACCACTTGTCAACGGATGAGAGATATTCGTTGAAGAAGGAAAAGATGTAGATATAGAAAGTGACATAATTGTTGAGTCTGTGTGAATTGATTTTAAGTGAGGTGACACAGATTCTTCAACCATATCTGAAAGAATTGGCTGATGATCCAACAAATCATCTAAAAGATGATGATCATCAGGTTTTGAGTGGGGCTCCTCCCTGAGTTTTAATGAGGGAGAATCAGGAATTGATGTGAATATCATATCCACACCCAGAGAGGGTGATGGAGAGCTTGATAATTGGTGTGTTTCCATTATGAGAGAATGGGGCTGTGACTCCACATTTGCTGGAATTACATCAAGCTGAATTTGAGAAGGCTCAGCTACAGGTGGATGTATCTGTGCTGTGTGTGCCCCTTGTATGGAAACTAGGGTCTTGGCCTTCTTCTTCCTTGAAAAGGCTTTAATTGGTGAGTGTGTGGCTTCAGTGTCCCTCCCTCTTTTGTTCTGTGTCCCTGGTTGGGGACTATTTTCAATAGTGTTAGGAATATGTGTATTAGTTTGATGATAAGTTAAACAAAACACTTAAGTAGAAATCTAGTATTTGTAGCCTCAACGGATAAGACCATCTTGGCTATCCGTTGAAGGAGTAGCTTTACTTAGCAATAAGTTTAGTATTGTAGCACATTTCATTCTCTGGTTTCAAGTTGTAATTCTTAGATGTTGTAGTAAATTATCAGTCATGTTGACTACTAATGGATATACAAATAGGAGGGCTAATTGTAAATATTTCATGCCTTGTAATTTTGTATGAGTGAAGAAGTATCAACGGATATTGAAGACCTTCAACGGATAAGAAACAAAGCTTCAACGGATGTCTCTAAAGCTTCAACGGATAATATCCATCAACGGATAAGTGCTTCAACGGATAAAGACTTCAACTGATAATGCATCAACGGATAAAGCTTCAACGGATAAAGCCTCAACGGATAAGGCATCAACGGATGAAAGCTTCAACGGATGCTTGGTTCATTAGCAGTTGATAGTGACAATTCACAAGCTGACAGAGGCACATGGGTTGACAGAGACAAACTGGAATGTGGAAGCCTCTAGGAGGAATCAAGAAAATGCAGTATTCCCATTCTGATGCAAACAAGGAAGTATTCAAAGATTCACAGATTATCCTAGATTACATTGGATAGAGAAATGAAGAAGAAACATGTGAAGAATCCTTTCAATTGTATTTTACAGTTTTGTCTTCACTTATAAACTTGGTGATATATAAACCAAGTAGCAGCTAGTAATTAGATAAGAATTTTCCTGAGCTGTTTAGAAATATCAAGAGAGAAAATCATCTAGTTTGTACTAGGAAGCAGTTGTGATTTAATTCTTTGAATCACAGATTTTCTGAAATAACACATCTCTGGTGGAACAACAAATCCACCAGAAAAGTTTTTAAGTTCTTTGTGTTCTTTACATTTGTGTTTGAATATATATCTGTCTGTATCAGCTTCAAGCAATTCACACATATTTGTTCACTTAAACACTTAGCCTTAGAAACTGCTCAAAACTTGAAAAAGTTTTGAGATTTACATTCAACCCCCCTTCTGTAAATCTCATTGTTAGTCCAATGGGAATAAAAATTGGTATTAGAGCGAGCTCTTAACATACAAAGAGTTTAAAGATCTATTCTGCTAACATCATCAGTAAGAAGGATATTGGTGTAAAGATTCCAATCCTGGAAAGAGATAACTATCATCACTGGAAGGTGAAGATGCATTTACATCTTCTCTCTCAAGATGAAAGCTACATCAACTGCATTGAGAATGGTCCTCACATCCCACACAAGGTGGCCACAGCTGCTACTGCTACAATTGCTGTTGGACAGTCTATTCCCAAGCCAAAGGCAGAATGGACTGTTGAAGATATTGAAGAGGTCCACAAGGACAAGAAAGCCATGAACATTCTGTTTAATGGCCTGGATCAAGATATGTTTGACAATGTCATCAACAGCCAAACTGCTAAGGAAATTTGGGAGACTGTGCAGCTTATCTGTGAAGGCACTGAGCAAGTTAGAGAAAACAAAATGCAGTTTCTCATTCAATAATATGAATATTTTCATTTTGAAGAAGGAGAATCATTGAATGATACATTCAACAGATTTCAGAAACTATTGAATGGATTAAAGCTGTATGGGAGAGTGTACCAAGTCAAGGACTCCAATTTAAAATTTCTAAGGTCTCTACCAAAGGAATGGAAGTCTATGACTGTTTCTCTAAGAAATTCTCAAGATTATAAGGACTTCACACTTGAAAGATTATATGGAATTTTGAAGACTTATGAACTTGAGATGGAGCAAGATGAGTTGTTGGAAAAGGGAAAGAGAAAAGGAGGATCAGTTGCACTTGTAGCTGACAGTGAGAAAGTTGAAGCCAGGAATGAGGAAAAGACAATGCCAAGTCTCAAAATTGGCACAAGCAAATCAGAATCAAGCAAGGGTAAAGAGCAAGTTGCTGAGGATGAAGACAATTCCAGTCAGGATGAATCTGATGATATTGATGAACATCTGGCCTTTCTGTCCAGGAGGTTTGCAAAGATGAAGTTCAGGAAAAACACAAAGTTCACTAAGCCAAAAAAAACATGGTGGACAAATCAAAGTTCAAATGTTACAACTGTGGCATTAGTGGACACTTTGCAAGTGAGTGTAGGAAGCCAAATTCTGAGAAAAAGAAATTTGAGCAAGTTGATTACAAAAAGAAGTATTTTGATTTGCTCAAACAAAAGGAAAGAGCTTTTCTCACTCAAGATGATTGGACAGCAGATGGGGTCAATGAAGTTGATGATGTGGAATATGTCAACCTAGCCCAGATGGCTAATTCTGATGAAAATGAAACTAGTTCATCAAGCAACCAGGTAATTACTACTGATCTCTCTCAGCTTTCTAAACATGAATGCAATGAAGCAGTAAATGATATGTCCAATGAATTATATCATTTGCGTGTTTCTCTTAAATCACTAGCTAAAGAAAACACTAGGATCAAAGAAAATAATGTGTTTTTAAGTGATAGGAATGCTGTGTTAGAGAGTCAGGTAATTGAGCTTGAAAAGATTAAACTTAAATGCTTGACTTTTGAGAGTGAACTAGAAGAAGCTGTTAAGAAAGTAGAAATTCTTTCTAAAAAGTTAGAAAGTGAGCAAGAGGTAATCAAGGCCTGGAAAACATCTAGGGATGTTGGTGTTCAAATTGCCAAGGTTCAGGGAATTGAATCATTCTGTGAGGATGCCTGGAAGAAAAACAAAAAGAAGTTAGAATTAATTGATGGATTGTCAATGGATGTGGAATCAACGGATTATGAAAGTTATCCGTTGAAGGAAGAAAAAGAGCATCTGTTGAAGGCTCATCAATTAAAACAGGCAAGTAATAAAAATCTTAATAAGAAGAATGATTTAACTCTCAAGAACTTTGTCAAAGAAGGAGCTAGCACATCCAAAGATGTCAGTAAGGTGAATATAGGACACATGACTTTAGATCAGCTGAAAAATAGGCTTAAGTTGGTTGAGGATAAGAAGGAAACTAAAAGAAAATCTAAAAGAAATAGGAAGGTAGGGATTAATAAACATAACAATTACACACCTGATAGGTATGCTCCTAGAAAAAGCTGTGTGCATTGTAAAAGTGTTAATCACCTATCTGATAATTGCAAATCTGCTAAAAATGCTCCCATGCCTTCAAATCCCTCCATGCCTAACATGTCCATGTCACCTCTGCATGCTATGCCTGTTATGTCTCATCAGAATCCTCATGCACATCTTGCAAATATGCCATATATTAATAATCCCTATTTTACTGCATTTAGTATGCCTCACATGCCATACAATATGCCTATGTGGAATAACATGTTTGCACAATTTATGCCTTATCAATCAAATGTGCTAAATGATTCTGTGACTAACCCTATACTTCAACCAACCACATCTGAGATCAAGGTTGACCCAAAGTTACCTAAATCAAAAGATGCAAGAGGAATGAAGTCTAGGAAAAAGACTAACAAGGCTGGACCCAAGGAAACTTGGGTACCAAAATCAACTTGATTGATTTTATTGTGTGCAGGGACAAAGAAGGAATCTATGGTACTTGGACAGTGGTTGTTCAAGACACATGACAGGAGATTTCACCCTGCTCACAGAGTTTAAGGAGAGAGCTGGCCCTAGCATAACCTTTGGAGATGACAGCAAAGGATTCACTATGGGATATGGCTTGATTTCAAAAGGAAATGTCATCATTGATGAAGTTGCATTGGTTGATGGTCTCAAACACAACGTATTGAGCATCAGTCAACTTTGTGACAGAGGGAATACTGTTTCCTTCAATTCTGAAGCCTGTATTGTCACAAGTAAGAAGGACAATAAAGTGATTCTAACTGGAGTTAGAAAAGGAAATGTGTACCTAGCTGACTTCAACTCTACAGATGCAGAATCCATTACTTGTCTTTTCAGCAAAGCAAGTGCAGTTGAAAGTTGGCTATGGCACAAGAAGCTATCCCATTTGAATTTCAAGACAATGAATGATCTAGTCAAAAAGGACTTAGTTAGAGGAATGCCTCTAGTGGAATTCACAAGGGATGGACTGTGTGATGCTTGTCAGAAAGGAAAGCAAAAGAAAGTATCATTCAGTAAGAAGCTTGAATCTGCAATTGATGAACCATTACAACTGCTACACATGGATCTTTTTGGACCAGTCAATGTATTGTCAATTTCAAGGAAAAGATATTGCCTAGTGATTGTTGATGATTTCTCTAAGTTTTCATGGGTCTATTTTCTTGGATCAAAGGATGAAGCTAGTGAAATCATTATCAATCATATCAAGCAAGTCAACAATCATCCTGATTTCAAAGTAAGGAATATTAGGAGTGACAATGGAACTGAGTTCAAGAATTCAACCATAAACTTGTTCTGTGAAGAAAATGAGATCATGCATGAGTACTCAGCTCCAAGGACTCCACAACAAAATGGTGTGGTGGAAAGGAAGAATAGATCACTAATTGAAGCTGCAAGGACAATGCTTAAAGAGTCAAAACTCCCAACTTACTTTTGGGCTGAGGCTGTTAACTGTGCATGTTACACTCAGAATATTTCTCTAATCAATCAGGCAAAAGGCATGACTCCCTATCAACTATTCAAGAGAAGAAAACCAACTTTAAACTTTCTGCATGTCTTTGGTTGTAAATGTTACATCTTATGGAATCAATCTGATCACAAAGGGAAGTTTGATGCAAAGGCTGATGAAGGAATATTTGTTGGTTATTCTGCTGTGTTAGATATATTTGATAATGTTATGGCTAATATGTCTTATGTTTAGCTTTCAGATCTTGTGTGAACAGGATAGATCAGTACTTAACTGTTGATCAGTACTTATACTGGAAGTCAGGACTTAAGGATATCAGTACTTATATTATCAGGAGATAATCATCAGAAGATAGATATCAGAACTTAAGTGCTGAAGGACGATCAGATAAGGACAGTAGCTGATTAAAGGAAAGAAGATAGAGATAAAACATAAGAAGAGATATGCATGAAGAAGGAATTCCGTGAAGAATGGAATACTTGGAATAGAAGATATCTGATTGATATATTTTAGGAAGCAGAATTATATTCCATATCAATTAGCGATTATCTTGTAACTGTGTAGTATATAAACACAGGCATAGGGTTTACACTATAAGTGTTATCATTATCGAAGTTATTATTATATATAACCCTAGCAGCTCTCGTGATATTTGTTCATCACTGAGAGGTAACAGTTCCATATTGTAACAGAGTTTATTATTTCAATAAAGTTTGTTTTCTGTTACTCAAGTTCTTTAAGTTCGATTTGAGTGTACTATACACTGTATTCACCCCCTCTACAGTGTGTGTGTGACCTAACAATTGGTATCAGAGCCTATCTGTTAACTTACATACAGTTAAAGATCCAAACACAATCATGTCGGACACAGAAACTCCAACTAAGCCTACCACAACTGAGGAACCACCAAAGACACAAATTCAGAGTCGGTATGAGACCATCAGAGTCCCCATACTGAGACCATCTGAATATCCCATATGGAAGGTAAGGATGACCATGTTCCTGGAAGCAACAGATCCAGAATACCTGGATAGAATCAAGGAAGGTCCTCACAAACCAACCAAACTCGCTGTTACAGTTGCAGGTGAAGCAGCAACGACCGTACCAAAGGAGAAGAGTGATTATACTGCTGAGGACATAGCATCAATTGCTAAGGATGCTAAGGTACGACACTTACTGCATAGTGCCATTGACAATGTAATGTCAAACAGGGTAATCAACTGCAAGACTGCTAAGGAGATATGGGATGCTCTGGAAACAAGATGTCAGGGAACTGACACAATTAAGAAGAACAGGAAGACAATACTCACTCAAGAGTATGAACACTTTGACTCAAAGACTAATGAGTCATTGAATGATTTATATGATAGATTTGTCAAACTTTTGAATGATTTGTCATTGGTTGATAAAAAGTATGATCTTGAAGACTCAAACCTTAAGTTCCTGTTAGCTCTTCCTGAATGCTGGGATTTGAAGGCAACGACAATAAGAGACAACTACAATCTTGATGAAACAACTCTTGACGAAATCTATGGAATGCTCAAGACACACGAGCTGGAGATGGAACAAAGAAGCAAGAGGAAAGGAGGAAAGTCAAGGACAGTTGCTCTTAAGGCTGAAGAAGAATTCCCCAAAGCAGCTTCCTCAAAGAAAGACAAGGGTAAAGCTCTTTTCATAAAGTCTGATACTGAGTCATCAAGTTCTGAGAGTGATGATGACTCAGATTCTGAAAGCTTGCCTGAGACTGATGCTGATGAGGAGATGATGAAACTGTGTGCTCTTATGGTGAAAGGAATCACAAAGATTGCATACAGGAAGTTCAGGAAGGGAAAGAAGTTTCCTAGGAAAAGCATAAGTTCTGATAAGAAGAATTTCAGAAGATCTGAAGGGAGAGGAGGAAAATCTGACAGAGGAGATTACACCAATGTTAAATGTTATAACTGTGGTGAGAAAGGCCACATATCTCCTGACTGCAAGAAGGTAAAGGGTGACAAAGGCAAGGCTCTTGTCACAAAGCAGAAAAGCTGGACAGACATCTCAGACTCTGAAAGTGAGGAGAACTATGCATTAATGGCAAATGCTGATAAAGAAAGTGCTGAGAGCAGTTCTGAAGCTGCTGAAACAAAGGTACCTCAGACTACTTATGCTTTTCATACTGATGATATTAATGAGTTGAGAAGATATCTTAAAACCATGTTTGTTAGCTATAGAGATCAAACTTTAACATGTGAAAGATTAACTTCTGAAAATCTTGCATATAAGAAAAGAAATGATTTCTTAGAAAAAGAGTTAGTCATATTCCATCAAACTCAGAAGGATAGAGATGATGCTTTTTATGTCAGGGATGAAGTGCTAAAAATGAATGAATCTCTAAAAACTGAGTTAGAAAAGGAAAGAGAAATAATCAGGACTTGGACTAACTCTGGCAGCACAACTCAAAATTTGCTAAGTAGTGAAAATTGGAAAGAGGGCTTAGGTTATGGAGAAAATAAGAATGATAAAGGAACTGAAGAAATTAAGCCTGTTGTTAAGCAAAAGCCAAAGTTAAAACATGTTAAGTTTGTAACTGTAAAGTCTGATAATGAGAAATCAGAAGTTAAAGAGGAATTAACTTCTGACAAACTAAAACAGGAAAAGACAGCTGAAGTAAACATAGGCTTAATGACAAAGAAGCAGCTTAAGCATAAGCTGAAAGATGTCAAGAATGCAAACAAGGTAAAATCACCTAGGAAAAATAGGAATGGAAAGGAAGGTGTGAATAAAAGCAATGATTATAAACCTGTTCCTGATGCACCTAGGAAAACATGTCATAACTGTGGAAGTTCTAACCATCTGGCTTCTTTTTGCAGGAAAAATAAGAATATTAACTCCTTACCTTCGAAATCAGGAGTTAAGAGTCAGTCAGTTAGATACAAACCACAAAATCCTTGTTTTCATTGTGGTAGTTTATGGCATTCCATTTATACTTGTAAGGAATATCATAGTCTGTACTATGATTATTATCAAATAAAACCTTCTTTGAAGAAAGTTTCCATTGTTCCTTCTAGTATAAATTCTGATTCAAAGTCTGATAATGTAAATTCTGATAAGAAAATGTTAACATAAACTCTGATGCTAAATCCGCTGCAAATGTTAACAAACTTAATAAGACCAAAGGATCCAAGCAAGTCTGGGTCCTTAAAACTAATAATTAGTGGTCCTTATGATTGCAGGGGCAACAGGAAGAATATTCTAGTTCTGGACAGTGGATGTTCAGGTCATATGACTGGAAATAAGGCCCTGCTATCAGACTTTGTGGAGAAAGCTGGCCCAAGTGTCTCTTATGGAGATGGCAACATTGGAAAAACATTGGGATATGGCAATATCAATCTTGGGAATGTCATCATTAAAGAAGTAGCTCTGGTCTCAGGACTTAAACACAACCTTCTGAGTATAAGTCAAATCTGTGACAGAGGTTATCATGTTGATTTCTTTGAAGAACACTGTGAAATTGTGAGTAAATCTAAAGGCAAAGTTGTTCTGAAAGGATATAGACGTGGTAACATTTATGAAGCTAAGCTTTCAACAAGTGCTGATGGCTCTGCAATCTGTCTGTTAAGTAGAGCATCAATTGAAGAAAGCTGGAATTGGCATAAGAAACTCTCTCATTTAAATTTTAACAATATAAATGAACTGGTCAAGAAAGATCTTGTGAGAGGATTGCCAAACACAGTATTTGCTCCTGATGGTCTTTGTGATTCATGTCAGAAAGCCAAACAAAGAAAATCTTCATTCAAGAGCAAGACTGAATCATCAATTCTTGAGCCTTATCATCTTATACATGTTGATCTATTTGGTCCAGTAAATGTCATGTCTATTGCAAAGAAGAAGTATGCGTTGGTCATAGTGGATGAGTTCACCAGATACACATGGGTGTATTTCTTGCACACAAAAAGTAAAACTGCATCTATCTTGATTGATCATGTCAAACAGATGGATAAAATGGTCAAAGATTCTGTGAAAATTCTAAGGAGTGATAATGGCACTGAGTTCAAGAATCTGATAATGGAAGAGTTCTGCAAAAGCCATGGAATAAAGCAGGAATTTTCTGCTCCTGGAACTCCACAGCAAAATGGAGTTGTTGAAAGGAAGAATAGAACTCTCATTGAAGCTGCACGTACAATGCTTGAAGAAGCAAAGCTTCCAACCTATTTCTGGGCTGAAGCTGTGCAGACTGCTTGTTTTACTCAAAATGCAACACTCATTAACAAGCATGGAAAAACACCATATGAGATGGTGAAGAAAAAGAAGCCAAATCTGAAATATTTTCATGTATTTGGATGCAAGTGTTTGTTCTCAAGACTCATCCTGAACAGCTATCAAAGTTTGATCTAAAAGCTGATGAAGGAATCTTTGTTGGATATCCACTTTCCACAAAAGCCTTCAGAGTCTATAATTTGAGAACAAAAGTGGTCATGGAATCTATCAATGTCTCTTTTGATGACAAGAAGATCACTGGTCTTAAAGATTTCATTGATCATGATCAGCTGAGATTTGAAAATGAAGACTCATATTCTGATACTGAAAAACCTGACAGTCTAAGTCCTGATACTACAAACTCTGACGGATTAAACTCTGATGTTATTGAAACTGTGGTGACTACGTTAAAGGAAGATGCACCTATGTAGGGGGAGCATACTCAAGATTCTACCACATCTCAAGAAACATCAGAACATGCATCTGGCTCTTCAAGTTCTGATTCGTCAAGTTCTGATAAGCCAAGTTCTGATAGTGCTGAAAATCTAAATACTGAAGAATCCAACTCAGAGAGCATAGTTTCAGGGGGAGGCATCAGAAAATGAAAA